>NC_050465.1:0-300000 GCF_903995425.1 Onychomys torridus | reverse complement strand
AATCCAAGCCTAAGGGAGCAGCAGATTGAGTGTCTCTGAAGACTTGTTCTTTGCCTCATGGAAGGCACTGTCTATGTCCTCTCACATAGAAAGGGCAAGTAAACTCCTTGGGACTTTTTTTTTCTTGAAGGCAATCACTGTGGTTTGAGTGTGAGGTGTACCCCATCCCTGCCCTACAGACTCATGTGTTTAACTTTAATTTCCACATGGTGGTACTCTCTGGTGAGTCTGTGTAATCTTTAGGAGGCAAGGCACAGTTGGAGGAAATGGGTCCCTGGGATGTGCACCTTGAGAGTTATAGCCTGGACTTGCTTTCTGTCCCTTCTCTGTTTCTACTCTATAAAGATGTGAAGAAGAAGCCTCCCTCTGCTTCTACCATAGCTGTGAGTGGGTCCTGTTGCTGTCATGATGTCTGTATCCTCAAGCTGTGATCTGAAATGAATCCTTCATTCTCTATATTGATTTTGACAGATACTTTGTCACAGTGACAAACACAGTGACATGGGAGGGCCTCATGACCTAATCATCTCCAAGATGCCCCACCTCTTGTTACTATTATACTGGTGACTACATTTCAACACTTGAATATTGAGGAGACCTACCACTCAGATGATAGCAATGGGTGTGAGAGAGTGATTTGTGCATTCTGTTCTATGCAGAGCTCAGATGTTTCATGCCTGTGTATCAAAGGAGAGGAGATGAGGCAGGTACCTGTGTCATAGTCCTTGCTCCTCATGAGGGAATTGACACAAGGGAACAACAGTGAACTGTTGCTGCATTTTCTTTTTGTAATGCTGAGGATTTCACCCAGGGCATCACTCATGTCCCTGTGCTAAGTAACTATTCAGCATCCTACAACTGAGGTCTATGCCCAGCCCTTAAGTCACGGGATCAAACAGAGTCCACACAAAAGACTTCCTTGAAGCTGTTGTTTAATCTTTCTGCTATGAGATGCCTGACACTGAGTGTCACTGGTGACTGACTCTTGTGTGTGAGACATTTCCTACAGAGTTTATTTTTTCTTTGTTTATTTATTTATTCTTCCTATTCCTCCTTTAATCTATTCCTTTAAGTCTGTAGCTAGCTTTATATATGTCTTTCTACTCCCCACCCCTTTTCTAGCTGCCAAATGTCCGAGCCATTGTGCTATACATGATTTGTACTTCATCTCATCCTAGAAAGTTCTAAAGGTTTTTCAAGAATATGGATTATAGTACATGGAAAGTTTTGCTTTGTTGTTCATGTGCTACTTAGATGCAGAAGAATTCAGATGATTGCTTCTTCCCATGTGGAGGTAAACTGGAAGGTCATTATATGGATCCAAAATCCACTTATCAGTGGTCACTTGATCGCAGAAGGCAGGAGTGTTTGCCTTGCACAAATGAGTTCCATTTAAAATTTTACATGTTATTTTATGTGTAGGGGTATTTTGCCTACATCTGTGTACCACTTGCATGCCTGATGCCTTTGGAGGTCAAAAGAGGATATAAGATCACCTAGAACTGGAGTTATAGCCAATTATAAGCCACCATATGGGTGCTGGGAACTGAATCTGGGTCCTCTGGAAGAACAACCAGTACTCTTAACTGCTGAGCCATGTTGCCAGCCTCAAGTTCTATTTTTAACCACCTGCTTCCTTGGCTAGGTTATCTGCTATAGCAAGATAGCAGACAGCAACAAAACAAAACAAAACAAAACAAAAACCAAACCTTCTTCATTGTACCACTTTGCCTGAGTGTTCTGAGGTTGTTTGCCTCTAGCTGGAGACTCTGTTCTTACTGCCCACAGCACTGGCTGGTTAGCACAAGCAGCTACTGGGAAATGCATGGAGTTCTGGGGGTGACATTGTTTCTTTACAAATCCAGTTCCACAGCCCACCCTGAGCCATTCCACAGCATTTAACTTCTTTATTTGGGGCTTTGTTTTCGGGCTCTGGTATAGGTTGAAACCACTTTTTCCAAAGATCAATGTCATCGCACAGGCAGGCTTCCCACACTGTGACTGTATCCCCAGAAAGGCATATTTAATTTACTCGTTGGTGGACAGTGAAAGCTAAACCAGAATCCAGTGACTCCAAACTGCTCCCTTTAGAGATGAGACTATGTATCTTATGCCAGACTTATTACTAATGAAATATAACATCACTACGGGAAAACATTCTACTTTGGCTTTTCCAACTATTTGCTCCTGGCATCTGAGCTTGAATTTGCAGGTAAGTAGCAGATCCTTTAGCAGAAATAATTTAGGAAGACTTTTTCTTTCTTCAGATATTTCTCTACATATTTGTACTTATGTGGGTTATAGTGTACAGAAAATGGTGGATAGAGTATGGTAGAAGTGAAACAATGTCTGTGTTTACAACGGATCTGGCCTCTGCTTCTCACTATATGTGAATTTGGAAAAAGCACTTCTTTCCTCTGTGCTTCACTGTTCTCATCCATGAAATAGGACTAATTAGGGTTTCCATGTCATCAGGTTAGTTGGATGGCTAAGTAGGAAATATGTGTCAAGTTATAAACCCAGACTTGCCCTAAAGCTGCCCTACCCAACAGAGACATAACATGAACATTATGGTGTTTTTAAAAGTGTTTTAGTAGCCACACTAAAAAGGTGAGTAGAAACATGAAATTCATTTTAATGTTTATTCACTACCAAATATCAAAATAGTTTTATTTCAGCATGTAATCTATATAAAATGATTTATGGTATGTATCACTTTACTTTTCTCTGGTCACCATCCCCAGTGATTCTGATTTCCTTGGTCAGGATGTGGAAACAGGGTCTCCAGGTTTGTGGTTTAAGACATAGATAAAGAATCTTAGATATTTGTACCAGGTGTGAGATACCTCCCATTGAGTAAATTGGTCAGGGGTATCCTAGAGAACCCCCAAAACCTAATACAGACTACTGACATTGCTTTTAGTTGCCCACCAGAACTTGACAGTAATACCTGGTTGCTGGAAGTAACGTGTACTCTGGTCACAGGACATAGAGACAGGAATCTGGTATTAATCTGGATGATTCCTCCTTGCTGGCCAGCCTTCTCAGTTCCAGAAGATAATATGCAGTCTGCTGGGAAGAAAAGTCTTTTACAGCCTTATCCAGTTGTGAACTCTGCCACTTACAATAATTATCAGCCTGGCAAGATATGACCATGGGTGCAATAGAGGCATGAATGTTTTGGGGCTAACATTTCCGAATAGATTTAAGACGTCCTTCATAGGGAGTGCTGTAAATCATGGCTGGGCAGGTCATAGGCTCCATGGCTGAATCTAGTACTGCTCTTATTTTGTTAAATGGATATAGTATCTAAATGCCTTCTGACTGCTTAACTTTATACCCATAGATTAGTGCAGCTCCCAGTTTTAATCAGAAAAGCTTCTCTGTATGGTAGGTGGCAGTGAATACAGACAGTGATGGTCAAAGTACAGAGAATAAATGACTTATGGAGTGCCCACCCCTAAATGGGACTGTTATTTATTAAGCTCTTTTTTTGGAGGGGGGATGGAATTGGTTTTTTGAGACAGGGTTTTTCCGTGTAGTTTTGGTACCTGTCCTGGATCTCACTCTGTAGACCAGGCTGGCCTTGAACTCACAGAGATCTGCTGCCTGGCACTGCCTCCCGAGTGCTGGGATTAAAGGTGTGCACCACCATCGCCTGGCTGGAACATGCTTTTAAGGATCCTATTCATTAAGGGTAACTCCTTCTGATACTAGCACTGTCTGAGGCTTGGGTTTCTCATTTGTAGCTGGGGTAGCCTTTGGTATGAAGCCAAGCTTTCTTGAGGGATGTTGATATGAAGTATTGGGCAGGCAGCAGCATTGAGCTTGGGCTCTGATATCCTTCCTGTGCATTCTCTTGGCCTCTATGTTCACTCATGGGTTCAGGTGATCAAGGACTTGCAATTCTCACTGGAACATTTGAGCAAATCCAAGACCTGGTGCCTGTGATGCTCATTCACTTGCCTCGCCCCCATTCACATGATACAGATTTTTCTTTCCTAGCTCAGATCTCAGGGGCTTAGTCAAATCCATGTTCAAATTGACTGCTTCCTCTGTCCAGAGGGAGGTGTTAGGCTTAGCTTTGCTGAACTGGGGATTCAGGGTTTAGCTGCTGACAGCTGGAAGGACTCCCTCTGTTGCTGATTGAATCTCCTCTCCAGAAAGGAAGCTTCCTTTTGCATGTGCTGCTGGAGTAAGTGAGTGGGTCCAGATCACATGGGGGGCCTAGCTAAAGGAAGTGCCTCTGATTTCCCCAACTTATGGAAATTTCTTCTTATTATTCTAAAACTAAGATAAATGGAGCTGCAGCATGTCACAACAGCACATTGAAGGGTGAGCTTTCTTGCACAAGAGTGCTTTGAATGTTTGTTGGTCACTGAGCCATTTTGAAGTTTTTATTTATTAAAACAAGCTTGCCATAAACAGTCCCCAAAGTACTGTTTACATTTCTTCATACCCTCTTTGGATCACTAACATGTGATTTGTGAAGTTCTCACTGTTATTGTCATAACAGCTGATCTTTATTTGAACTCACAATGTATAGAGCTTATCTTAAGCTCTTTCCACAACATGAATTTATGCCCCACCCATATAGCATTCTCAAGAAATACATGAAAACACACATGTGTGCCCAGCATGGGTTTTTCAGGAAGCAGTACTCTGGAGGCCCTTTTGCTTAGTACTCCTATGAAGATTGTGCTTTAGTCATTCAGGAGTAGAAAATATTCAGCTGATCATGTCTGTGTGTACTTTGTTCAATGACTAAAAAGCTTATAAATGTCCCTGTCTTTGGACTTGTTGGAGAGACTCTTGTTTCTGTATTCAATTCTCAAGTTTTCTCTCTGTGTATATGCGTACATATGTGTATATGTATGTGTGTATGTGTATTGTGTATGTATATGTGTGCATTATGTGAATGTGGATGTGTGTGTGTGTGTGTGTGTGTGTGTGTGTGTGTGTGTGTGTGTCTACTTTCCAGTGCATGTACCTGAATGGATGTGGCCATGTATCATTAGGACGAGGAATTATGGAGGTTGCAGAGATGGCTCAGTGGTTAACAGCACTTGGTCTCCCAGAAAACCTAGATTGGTTCCTAGCATCTGTGTCATATGGCTCACTGTTGTCTATAACTCTAGCTTCAGGACATCTGATGCCCTCTTCTGGCTTCCTAGGGAACCTGCAAATACATGGCAAGTACACACACACACACACACACACACACACACACACACACACACACCACAAATAAATAAATGTGAAAAAAGAAATCATAGCCCTGTAGAGACTTAGTTCCTTTGAAATTTGGTATCTGCTGGGCAATGTTGATTCTCCCTGACTGGAAGACCTCCTGTCTCTCAGAGGTGGTATATTTTTTCCCCATAGCCTCAAGGAATGTTGCCTTGGACAGTGTGCTGTGTGGATGAAAATAAGTTTACTGGTCTGGATCCTTCCAGATCCCCTGTATGTGATATTTTTGCCTACTTTTGAGTCTTTCTGTTAAATTGAGGCCTTCTGGAACAAATACCACATAGAACAGGACCTGGAGGTGAGGAGGTCTTTTCTTGTGGATTCCATTAAGATGACAAACAGTTGAGTTTTCTGAACAGGAAAGTTTCCCCACACCATGGTGAGAGCAGCACATTGCAAAGCACCAGAAACCATGCATAGCACGTCTCATGGAATAGTTTGGCTTATTTTCCAGAAGAAAGCTATCTGGTCTAAACTGGTTTGGGAGGCAGCAGCTCTGCATCTGTCTCCCTTGCTCCTCACCTCTGGCCCCACCTGCTCCTTCCTCCTTTGTGCACCACAACCCAAAACATTGTACTTTCAATTTCCTCGGGCTACTGTCACAAATCAAAACAAAGTAAATAGCTTAAAAAAAATCTTATTTATGCATTTCTCTTTTGTAAATTCACAAATTTTATTTATTTTTAAATTTAACTGTAGAATATTTTTATATGGCATCATATAAATCACAAACTGAATAGTGTGAATTTCTTCAGATCTGACATCTGCTGTGGCTCTCACAGAGCTCAGATCCCGGGGGTCAGCACACTTACAATCCTTCCTGAGGGATTGAAAGGAAGACACATATTTGCCTTTTCCAACTTCTAGAGGCCACATATATGCCCCTGGTATGTGGCCACATATGGAGCTTAGAAACATGTGGCATGATACTTGATACTGTCTTGCAATGTTGCACAGGCATCAGCAAGCCGCTGCTTTTAGCCAGCACACAGCCAGGAGGCTAGACAACTGATACTCCACAAGTTGTTAAGCTATATTGCTTAGTAGGTTAGGCATATTGATTGCATTTTTGACTGAAGGATTTTTTTTTTACATGCAATGTGTTTGCTGGAATGTAGTATTATCATAAGTCAAATGGCATCTCTAATACCTTTGTGACCTTGGGCAGCTGTCCTTTGCATTATGTAATAGACATAATAGTGAGACTGGCTCATAAACAATGCTTAATTCTAATTAGATGGTACATATACACCCCTTGCCTGTACTATTTGGCATAGTCAGCTGTTGATATTTGCTGGATTTTTGTTACTGAACACTCAGGACATAGTGGTGTACTATACAGATCATTTTCTGCATGTGCCTGTGTTGGGTTTGGCATTGTCTACGTGCAGGTAGAGTTGTATGTTAGTTGCTTATAAGATATTTAGAAGCATCAGTACTATCCTTATTTGCATTTTCTATCCTGTGCTGAGCCTGAATGTCAGTGTTTCCATGATGAATATCCAGGGTTACTGTGTCTGCTTCAAGGTGAGAGCTCTCATCCATCCTCCTCAAGTTCTCTGTGGGGAGGAAGCCCTTGCTGGTCAATTTCATCAATTACTTGGGACTCTGCAAAGCACAGTGTATGTATTGGGTAAGAGATCACTGAGGGTTTATTGAGTGTGGACAGAGCAGCTCTATTTCTGAGATGTGGATGGTGCTATTTAAATGAACAAGGGCTGTCTAGTTGCCAGACCTAATGCTATGATGCCAGGCTTCCTGAACACCTGGGTTGCCAAGGAGCAGGTAAGCATGGGGAAGAGTTTCTGCCCTGGACTCTTTTACTGTTGATTATTGATAGCAGACAAACCCTGAATCTGCTTCAGTTTCAATGTATCTCTATTACCAAAGCAAACCTAGGATGAATTCCATCTGTGCACTGAGTCTTTTAATTGAAGAGACATCTAGAAATCTAGACAATCTCAGATCTGCATCTATATGAGTGAGGTTGGGTTCTGTACATTCTGTACAAGCAGGTAGAAGACAAGACAATCTGGGATGCATGTATTTTTTACATATTATTTATTTATTGCCTATGTCAGAAGCAAGAACAAACCAATTCTGCATTGTTCATATTATATACCTATACTCTTGTTGTATTTGAGTAGCCTGAGGGGCTTTACCCTCTGTGAACACATGCATGTGGTCCTTTAGAAATCATCACTTCCTTTGTGCTTTTTCTAATTTGATTTTCTGGAAATATATTTGATTTTTTTTTTTTTTTTTTTTTTTTTTTTTTTAAAGAACTGACTGACTTTAGATTGTCAGCACTGGGAGAGGGAAATGGCTCAAGAGATAAAGGTGCTTGCCACACCAGCCTGATGACCCGAGTTTGATCCTCACAACACCCTTAAAAAGCTGGGGGCAGTTGTTTACATCTGTAATCCCAGCACTTCTACAGGGAGATGGGAGACAGAGGCAGGAGAATTACCCTGGAGAGCAAGCTTGCCGACAATAATGTAAGTCCACAATGGAAACCATGGGAGACATCCTGCCTTGAAACAAGATTGAAGCAAAGGATGGAATCTGAAAAAGTTGTCATCTGATATTTTTAGGCTTGCTGTGATACATGTGTGCCCTCCCCACATATATCCCAAATTAATTAATTAAAAATTGTAAGTAAGCATGTGGAGTTGAAAATGTTAACCTATATGATCTTACTATGACTTATTACACATTTTATTTTGGAGCATAAAATGAATATTAGAAAGTGTTAGTCATCTGGAGCTGCTCTAACAAATTCTACAAATTTGTGACTTCAACGGCAGAACTTACTTCTCCCAGTTTGAAAGTTGGGGTATCTGAGATCAGGGTGCTACAGATTCTCTTGTCTGTCGAGGGCCTCTTCCTTGTTTGTGGGTGGCTAACGTCTTATGTCCTTGAATAGCATGGAACAGAGAATAAGGAGAAGCATGCTGCCTACCTAGTGCTGTACTTAGAAGGGCACTAACCCCATTGTGAAGGCTCCTCCTTCGTGACCTCTTTGCCTCTGAAAGTCTCACTCCTGATGTCATCACATTTGAGTTCCATAATGAATTTTGGAGGAGGGAAACCTTCCCTGTAGACCAGAGTAAGGTGTCTTGCCTTGATGTTATAAGGAGAGAATCTTCTATGAAAAGCAGAAGGATAATCTCTACTCTTAAGTGTTGAAGGAGTCAGTTTTAATCCTTTTTTCTTTTTCAGTTTTATCCTTGTAGTCAGGAGAAGTTGTTTTTTGTTTTTTTGTTTGTTTGTTTAACTATGTGGCAAGTCTACGAGGCAGGAATCTAAACTTTTAAGTGCTTCTTGGAGTCTCTTCTCTTGCTGAACTTCAACTCACAGTAACACTTAACAGTGGGCTTAAACTCCATGTTTACAACTAAATAGGTACATTTCTAATACAGCTTAACATTATTTATTTGTGTGTGTGTCTCTCTGTCTCTCTGTCTCTCTCTCTCTGTCTCTCTCTCTGTGTGTGTGTGTGTGTGTGTGTGTGTGTGTGTGTGTGTGTGTGTGTACCATGTCTGTCATAACACATGTGGTCGGAGAACAATGTGTGGGAGTCAGTTCTCTCTTTCCATCATGTAGGTTGTCAGGCTTGGTTTCCAGTGCCTCTATCTAGTTAGCCATCGTGTGACCCACCCTTCCATACTTTCTTCAGAAATAAGCAAAGCTTATATTAGTGCCATGCCTTTTGGTGTTGTTTCCTTCCTCAAAATGGCCTCTGTCAGAGACAACAAGTGAAAGTTTCCTGTGCAAGTTGTTAATAAACCCATATGTGCTGCCTCTAATCTGCTGTCTCCACAATGTGTGGTGGGGCGGGGCTAAAACAAGATTTGGTTGTGTTATTTCTACTCTTTGTTTTTGCTGCTCTTCTGCAGATTCTATCCCCCTTTTTTTTTCCTTTTGGGTATAATCACATTTTTCTTTTATAAACACATATTCTAGAAACATTTTCCACGATCACTAACCTACTGATCCAAGAGTTCATGATTGAGAATAAGGAATGTGAAACTTGTATTTTAAGCTGATGAACTGGGATACAGTTCAGCTGGTATGTTAGTTAGGGTTTCTATTGCTATGATAAAACATCATGACCAAAATTAAGTGAAGAAGGGGTTTATATGAGGAAGAAGGAGTTTATTTCATGTTACACTTCCAGAAATAGACCATCATCAAGAGAAGTCAGGGCAGGAGCTTTTGCAGAAGCCAGGAGGGCTACTTACTGGCTTGGTCCCCATTGCTTGCTCTGCTAGCTTTCTTATACCATCCAGGACCCCTTGCCTAGGGACAGCACCACCCACAGTGAGCTGGGTCCTCCCACATCTATTATCAATTAAGAAAATGCTTGATAGACTTGCCTACAGGCCAATCCTATGGAGACATTTTTCTCAGTTAAGACCTCTTCTTCCTAGATGACCCTAGTTTGTGTCAACTTGACATAAAAACTAGGCAGCAGTAGTTTAACTAGTTGGTAAAGTAGTCATCTAGCATGGGCAAAGCCCTCTGTTCAGTCTCCAGAACTGTATAAACCGGGAGTGGTGGTGCATATCTGTAATCCCAGCACTGGGGAAGGAGGTAGAGGTGGGAGGATCAGAAGTTCAATATTACCCTTGTCTGTATAGCCAGGTCAAGGTCAGCCTAAGTTACATGAGATACCTTCTCCAAAAAGAACCCCAACCAAACAAAAATATTAAATTAAATGTTTCCACTTCGAATGTCAATGGTAGAAAGATGCAAAGCATTATTGGAAAGGAAAGGAGTAAGAATTCTGGTTCTTGGATGTTTTCAGGTACAAGCCAGTTCCCCTAGTGAGGCCCCAGGGTGTTGGTTGAGGCCTGTCTGACCATGCTGACAGGCAGAAGAACAGAAAAGTCCTTAGAATCCCTTTAGCATCAGAGAAATGTGGTAGAGCATAAAGTCAGAGAATGATGATGGAGTGTCATTCAGGAAAAGGAAGAAAGTAGTCTGGAAAAAGAATGGATTTGGTAGAACAAATCACTCTGGGCTGCCAAAGCACAGAGCCTAGTATTTCCTTACTATCTCTGAATGTGAAGTCATGGTGTACTGTGGGGAGAGATGCTAGAAGGAATGTGGGAACAAGTTTCCGGAAAGTGCAAGAGATCAAGAAGAGGGGAGGTGTGTATGTAGTTCTGGAGGCAGCCACAGGAATAGACAGCAGATTGAGAAAAGGTTTTGCTTAGGGAGTAAAGTGTACCAAAATCAAGTTCCAATTTACTGAGTAAACTGAAAATAAAAGAAATAAATGAATAAATGCTGGCATAATCATGCTTCCTCAATTCAAATTAATCACATTTTTTTTTTCTAAAGTAGAATAGGAAAAGGCAAGGTGTATCCTTCTCTCTGGTTTTGAAATAACCATCTGCTTAAGTCCAGAAGGGTAATTAGAATGCAAATATGGCTACCTCATATATAGATGATTAGACCATTTGGCTTGTAGACAAAATTGTAAGCTTTATATAAGTGCACCATAAATATCTGTTGGAATGAAATATTTTCCCAAACTCCACAAAAGAGTAACTACTATTTGAGCCACAAGAAATATGTTTCTTCAGAGACAAATAGAAAGTTATGGGCACTTAGTAGTCACTTACTTTACAGCTATAGAGGAATATTTTCACATGCTTTCAATATCTGAACAGTGGACAAAGGGGCTTTATTCCTAGGTCCTGAGAAGTCTTGTTATAAAGAGACCATTCTCTTTCACAAGAGTTTTAATGTTTATTAAAATACAGGATACTCCTGTCTGCTGCTTTTCTCTTTCATGTTATACAGGTAGGTACTCATTAGTGAAAAGAATTCTGAAGGAACATTTGTCTATCTCATTCAGTTTACAACTGAAGGAATGAGCCAGAAACAATGTCAAAGATCCTTCCTTTTGGGATTTTAGACTGAGACTAGAACCTGTGTTTTGCACACACCCCACACCTGCTGTCAGCTGTTAGCCTCTTAGAACAGTGGTTCTCAACCTTCCTAATGCTGCAACCCTTTAATACAGTTCTTTGTGTTGTGGTGACCCCAACCATAAAATTATTTTTGTTGCTAATTCATAACTGTAATTTGCTACTTTTATGAACTGTGATGTAAATATCTGTGTTTTTTTATTGTCTTAGGCAACCCCTGTGAAAGGGTTGTTTTTCCAGCCAAGGGGTTGTGACCTACAGGTTGAGAATCACTGTCTTAAGAGGCCCAGCCCTTTACCACTAGGTAGCAGACTCAGGCTATGGTGGCTCAATGATGATTCTGCACTGAACTAAGTAAGAAAAACCTTGACAATATAAGCATGACCTTCCAGAATTTTGTCTCAGATTGATTCAGATAAGCTTTCTACTCCAACTCACTTACCTCCAACTTTGACTATTGAGAGCAAGGTTTCCAAGGGTTTCCTTCCTTTTACCCATCTTCTCTGTGGAATCAGACAGATGATATCTCAAAGCAGTCCTGTCCTTTACATCTTTGGTAAAGCTCAAGAAAGAATCTTTAATCATGTTAATAAATGAAAGAAGAATTTATAAATGTTGTTTTCCAAAGAAACAGTTTTACATATTACTTATGGTCAGTTTTACATATTACAATTAACCTAAGGAATATAGGAGCCATTCCTTGCCATATGTTCAATGATACTTCACTCTATATTATGCACTTTTTTCTTTTCAAAATATTTCTGTTTGACATTGTCAATTAAATGAGTTCTTTTACACATAAACACTATAGGCTTCATACTATCTGATGCTTATTGTTTTGGAGGAGCCATTGGGAAAGAAACACACCCACATCTAATTTAAGGTATGAGTTTCTCTGATGTGATGACTAGTTTAGTTTTCACCTTGACACAATCTAGTATCACCGGGGAAGGGTGTTTCAATGGGGCATCTTCTAGATTAGAAGATTGACTTGAGGCCATGTCTATGGGAGATTATATATTGATATTGTTATTTGAGGTGAGAAGACTGCCATTATGGGTGGTAACATAAGGGGATTCTGATCTGTGTATGATTGGAGATAGCAAGCTGAGCACTGGCATGGATGCATTCATTGCTCTGTTTCTGATTATAGATGTGATATGACCAATTCCCTCAGGGATCTGCAGCTATGACTTTCCTGCTATGATAGACTTTTTAAAATTTATTTTTTATTTTTGTTTTTGTTTTTTGTTTTTTGTTTTTGTTTTTGTTTTTTTTTGAGCCAGGGTTTCTCTGTGTGGCTTTGGAGCCTTTCCTAGAACTCACTTTGTATCCCAGGCTGGCCTTGAACTCACAGAGATTCCCCTGGCTCTGCCTACCTAGTGCTGGGATTAAAGGTATGTGCCACCACCGCCCAGCTGCTATGATAGACTTTACCTGGAACTTTGAGCTAAAATAAAGTTATTCTCCTTTCTGTTGCTGTTGTCAGTGTATTTTATTACAGCACCCATAAATTAAGCCAAGAAACCTCATAATATACAAGCCAAGACAGTTCTCTTAGCTATAGCAACCCATCTTCATATGCTCAAGCTTTTAATCCAAAAGTTTTAGACCTTGAGTTAGATGGAGTATGTTCCCTCAGGGTGTTCTAAGTGTAGCATTCTCTTTTATGACAGAGACAATGGATGATGGGTAAGCACAAGGTGCTTGTTTCTTCTGAGCCACAGTTACACCAAGTCAGACTTCTCCACGGGAGGTTTCCAAGAAGGTAGCCACACACCAGTGTAATGTGAGTCTCCCCAAAGAGGTCAAATGAACTGCATTTTCACTTACACTCCATGCATTTCCCCATTGCAAAATCCTTGAAGCCTTCATTTTGTCTTGCTACAGTGGTGAACTTCAAACATAGCTGTTTGGGTAGAAATGTTTTCTTTTTTAATCAAACACAGGATGACTTGGATAGGCTATTTTCACAGCTGAGATCTTATTGCCAGGGATTTATGGTGTCTTTCATATGTTCCTACTTTGTTCTTTTCTTCTGACTTATTTAGCTTTCCTGACACATCCAAATGCCTTCTAAGCAAGACCCTCGTCTTGAGATCCAACTGTGGAGCTGTTAGGAAAAGGACACATGCCAGGGGTGAAGAGACACAGCTCAGAAATTGTTTTCTTTTCTGATAAGCACAGGCATGATGTTTTTCTTCCATGGCAATATAATCCAGACCTGAATCTCTGAGAGCTTTGAGTATTTAGGGTTCTGATGCTTTCAGTATGACCCGTGTGATCATTATCTTTAGTTGAACTTCTAGGTGGGAATGATAAAGAAGGTGAAGCTTAAGTCAGGGCTGAATTCCTCACATTGTCTTCTCTGTGCTCTGTGGCACACTTAGTGATTGCTCTAGGACTTAGATGTCAAGTGTTGGAGATTAAGCTGTCTTTATTGATGACATGTTAAGGGAAAACTGCTGAATAAAGAGCCTTCTGTATGAAAACTGGAAATTATCTGTAGTTGGAGACCTTTCCTCCAGCCCCCGCCAAGGCCTGTAGTCTAACAACCCATTTATAAAATAAACACACAGACACTTACATTATTTAAACTGCTTGGCTATTCGCTCAGGCCCACCATTGTCTATTTCTATTAATCTATACTTTGCCACATGGCTTGTGGCTTACCAGTATCTTACATCTTTCTTGTCATGGCGGCTGGCAGTGTGTCTATTCACCCAGCCTTTCACTTCCCACAATTCTCCTCCTCCTTGTCCCACCTATCCTATCCTTCCTGCCTGGCTACCGGCCAATCAGCACTTTATTTATTTTAACCAATCAGAGCAACACATTTGACATACAGAACATCCCACAGCAATTATCTTCACTTCATTGCCTCCAAAACAAATTATTTAGATCATTGCTGACACTGTGCAAAAAGCAGTGCACCCCTTTACTCAGTAAAATGAGAATATTAGCAAATGCTGACATTATAATTCCCTTCCTTAATTTATGTTTTCCAAAGTAAAAGAGGCAAATGGCTGCTATTTTCTTAGCTCCAATCTTGGAGCAAATGTATATATAAGTTCTAAATGTAATTCTTTTTTTTAAAGATATATTTATTTTATGTATGAGTGCTCTATCTGTATCACCCCTTTATGCCAGAAGATGGCATCAGATCCCACTATAGATGGTTGTGAGCCACCATGTGGTTGCTGGGAATTGAACTCAGGATCTCTGGAAGAGCAGCAAGTGCTCTTAACTGCACAGCCATCTCTCCAGCCCCTCTAACTGTAATTCTATTATACATATGGCTGTTTTGCTTATAGGCAATTGGACAGTTTTGCTCGTTGAATTGGGGATTTATATGCAGATGTTTCTCTCTGAGTTAATTCTGGGACTATTCTTCAGAATTATCTGACAAGCTTCTAGATGTTTCCAGTGAATTCAGAGTGAAATGCAAGAAGCTATTATGGTTTACTTTATCTTACATTGGCTTGTTGTAAACATGGGTTTGTTTTCCTTACGTAAAAATGTGCAAAGCAAATTGGATAGAGCCAAATCCAGGAATGACTAGAGAAATGAGTCATTATCACACACCTAAGAGTCAGTAGCTTTATGGCTACAAATCAAAGATGATTTAGGACCCTGCCTTTATCTAGAAGTGTTTTTAGTTTGTGGTCTTCTGGCAAGGGCTGATGAGTCTATTCGAAGTTGGGGGAGTTGGGTGCAGTATGACTAGGGTGTGTTGTGCACAGTGAGCTGACAGGTCCCAGTGTCTATAATGAACATCTCTGTATGAATGGTTTCTGATATGAAAAGAAATTTGCTTATCAATGCAAGGAAAGCCATTGGGATGCTAATTTTATGTAAACGTCTTTTCACTTTCTAATTCACACCTCCCCCAAATGAAATGTAATTGGGCATCTAAAAGAACAAGCATAGAAAGTAATTTTAAAGTAACTTGTTAATCAAAAATAACTCCAAATTTGTATAGTTTAAAAAAAAAAAGAGGCTATGGCACTTTTGTCCCCAAATGCAAAATGGCTAATTCCCCCTAAATATCACTTGAAGGAGGCTTACTTATTGTGACATGTAAATCTCAGGGATGCTTTAAGTTCTCCCATTGGAGAATGCAACCCCACTTTGTGGGGGTACTTTTTTCTTTTCTTTGGACTTTGAGATGCAGAAGCCCAAGTATGAAACAAAGGACCAAAATTTTACTAGGTTCATCGTTCTAAATGCTGATTGCTGTGTCTCTCAGCAAAGAAACCAGTGTTTTCCAGGGTTTAAGTGAATAGAGAAGAGCAGGAAGTGGAGCTTTGCTGCACTTTGGGGTGGGAGAGAATCATGCTTTCCATTACCAGAATTATGAGGATAAGCCATGTACTCTGTGAACGGAAGTTCTCAGAAAACAGTTGCACCTACATTAAACATTCTACAAGGATGGCTGATGATCAGATTCACAAGAGGAGTCACAGATCCAGAGACACATTATCTAAGGCTACTGTTAGTACCCTAAGTAACTGTTTACTGCCGACCTCTGTGTGTGACATAATATCATTGTGACTATTAGGTTAATCCTTTCAGAATATACTAACAGGCCTCTCTAGCTTCCACCAATGCAGAGATTGAGAATGTCATCAGACAGCATATGAGGTTCCCTGTTGCTGTTGATAAAGCAATTTAAGGGAGAAAGGGTTTATTTTAGCCCACAGTTCATGGTACATTGTGGTGGAGAAATCAAAGAAGCAAGAGCTAAAACAACTGGTGATGCTAAGTGTACAGACGAAAGGAGAGGAGCAATGAGTGTAATGCTGCTGCTCAGCCCTCTCTCCATTTACACAACCCAGGATCCCAGCCAAGGGAATGGTGCCACCCACAATGAGCAGGCCTTCCTACCTCTATTAAAGTAATCCAGATAGTCCCTTCCTCTCTGGAATGCAGTTGGTTATACCCATAATGGTTGCAACATTATTGCATAACTTACCTGGCAGATTGGTATTATATATAATATGAAGGCTCCATCACAGGGTCAGACCACTAATGTCTTTTTTCTCCCAGCATCCTGCAGAGCACCTTCCTACACCAGAAAGGAGGAACTATATGATATAGTTTACAATTTTTCTTTTTTATAAAGAATCAAAGTTGACTACCCGTATATGATGCTGAGTTCATCCTATCATTTTCTCATTTCCAGCTGTGTGGTGGAGTTGATGATAGATCCTAGGTCTAAAAGAGGCTATTTGTATCTCTCTTTACCCTCCATTACCATTGTAGCTAGTGAGATGTAGAAAGCTAACTCTCTAGTCTAGGATGAGAGACATAAAACACAAAGATCAGAGCCTGACACAAGTCTGACTGAGACCTCACCTGCCCAGCTGAATCCTGCAGGTACCTGAGAAACGAATGTTTCTGTGGACCACTGACATTTTTGTTACACAGCAACTATTAGCTGAAGAAGGGTAGCTAGATAAGAAAAACCAGAGAAGGAGAGATAGAACCGAGATTTTGAAAGGAAGAGAGAAAATAGCACAAACTACTGTAGGGTGGGTGTGCTGATGGTAAAGAGAGACCCCACAGTGTTACCCCAACATCACTGTTAGTCTTGATAGGAGATGGAGACCAGAGTTGAGTGCTCAGGGGAATAGATGTCAAGTTAGATGAGAGTGATCACATCAGGAAGTTTCATCTAGATTTATAGACTGTGCTCACCCCTTTTGGAAAGAAGAAATGGACTGAGAGAGGTATGCAAATGTCTGTTACTAAAATAATTTTTCACATGTAATGTATTCAATTTTCATTTTGTGAGAGGATGTTTAAGACCTAGTCTAAATGATTTGACTTTCTGCACATATTTAGTTGTGCCCTTGAGATCTGTGTGAGTTCCAGACAGTGAGGTGAATACAGGAACCTTCAGGAGCCTTCCTAGTGAGCCCCGAGGGGAGAGCTGAAAGACTATAAATGGGACTCTTGCATCCTACCCATTCCTCATGGCCCTTATTGTTTAGTTCAGTGGGAAACTGTACCTGTTTCTTCTTTACTGGAATGATTTTTGAGGTGGACACCTTCTCTCAGAAACCAGAGAGAAAATGTAAGGAAGATTCTTCAAGAAGGCCTATCAGCTATTGTGGATCCCTTGGGCTGGTTTCCCGGCATTGCTGCATTCTCCTTTGCAAGATGGATACAAGGATCAGGTAGTCAGTTTATAATTAGTAGAACTGCCAAAAGCTCTCCCTCACTAATTTCAATTTTTTCCCTCTATGTTAGGCCATCTGAAACCCTCATCTGACTGCACATTTCTTAGAATCATAGTCTGTCTTCTGCCCTTAAAAAAGAGACCCTTCAATCCCATGGCACTAAACAGCTGCTTAAATACTGAGCTGAACTAAAGTGTTAGCTTGAGAGTTATAAATCCATGTTTGAGGTAAGTTAAGAAATACTTTGCTGCTGAACTTGTTAGTGCTGTCTGTGGATGCAATAGGCATTTGTCAAGACAGGACCTATGCACAGGCCAGGGCAGTTGGCATCAACTTCAAAAAGAGCTCGTGGGCTTTCAAATAACTTAGCTGAATGTGCAGTGAGATATGATGTATCCTCAGTATATGTCTGCAGTGAGAGTAACATGTTAGTCAGAGGATTCAAATAATTCCTGTGAGACAGAAACCTGATCCTAATAGATGCTATATTCATCAGACTTCTCAGCCATGGGAGCTAAACAACTTAAGTTCATAGTTTCAGCCCATCATGGTGGGGCAGTGTGATAGAGCAAAACAGTCCTAGCATGGTAGACAGGAAGGAAGGAGGGAGGGAGGGAGAGAGAAAGACAGAGACAGAGAGACAGAAAGAACAGAGAAAGAGAGAAAATAAATGAATGAATGAATATGTCTGTGCTTCTTGGACTCTTCCTTTCCTTCTTCTTCTTTTTTTTTTTTTTTTTTTGTGGTTTTTCGAGACAGGGTTTCCCTGTGTAGCTTTGTGACTTTCCTGGAACTCACTTGGTAGGCCAGGTTGGCCTTGAACTCTCAGAGATCGGCCTGCCTCTGCCTCCCCAGTGCTGGGATTACAGGCATGCACCACCACCGCCTGGCCCTTTTCTTCTTTTTACTACAGCCTACAGGACAGTCCTACCACACCCACACTCAGGGCTGGTTTTTTCTCCTCAGTCCTTTCTGGAATGTTCCTCACTGGCACACCCAGAGAAGTACTTTACTGATCTCCCTGGCCCTTCTCAATCAGTCACGATGTCAGTCAAGGTGAAGGCTCCCACTGCAGTTTACTGTGTATGGCTGATTCTCATATTGCCTGATAAATACAACTAAAAAATGGGGCCACTTAACCTTAGACATCTCAGCTTAAAAACATGGGGATTTATTTTTTACCATAATGGAGCTGGGAGTTTGAAGATCTGAGTGCCAATGAGGGGCTGCTTCCCAGAAGGCCATCTTCCCCCCTATAATCTCACAAGGCAGAGGTGTTAAGGATCTCTCTATGGCCTCTTTTGTAAGGGCACACTGATCCTGTTTGTGAAGGCCCCACCATCATGACCTAATCATCTCTCAATGGCATCACCTTGTAAAACCACCATTTTGGGAGGTCACATTTCAACATAGGGATTTGGGAGGACCATAGGTGTAGTTAGAGTTTTCCTGCCTGGCCCATAGTCAGGACAAATCTCTCTTACCCGCCAGTCCCACAGTAGCTCAGACCCAAACAAGTAAACACACAGAAACTTATATTGCTTACAAACTGTATGGCCATGGCAGGCTGCTTGTTATCTACTTCTATCTTAAATTAACCCATTTCTGTTAGTCTATACTTTGCCACATGGCTTGTGGCTTACCAGTGTCTTTACATGTTGCTTTCCATGGCGGCGGCTGGCCGTGTCTCCTCCAGCCTTCTACTTCCCAGAATTCTCTTCTCTTTGTCCCGCCTATACTTCCTGCCTGGCCACTGGCCAATCAGAGCTTTATTTACACAGAGCGATATCCACAGCACTTCCCCTTTTCTTTTTTTTTTTTTTAAAGGAAGGTTTTAACTTTTACATAGTAAAATTACATATAACAAAACAATTATCAAGCAAGAATTACAGTTACAATATTAAAGAAGATATCCTATCTATCTTATATTTGTGAGTCTAAAGTTTTATATCTAACTTATCTTTTATCATAACTGAGGAAATTATAACTATCTAGTCTTCAACCACATCAAAGACCTCAGAAGGATATACTATTACCTGAGAACTGGGAGAAGGATGCAAGCATTTTTTGGGAGTCTTGCAAGAGTAGACAGAGACAGCTGGCAGCCTGGACAGTCACCTAATGTTCCTTTGTAAAGTTGGGGCATTTGTCTTCAGCCCACAGGGCCAGAGTCTCTCGGTCACTTCTCTCAATGTCCTGTAGAATGTCTGGCAGTTTCCTCTGCGAAGCAGGAACCTGAAGGACCATTTTGTCAAGCAAAGTTTAGTGGTCACCTTTCTATGGGTCCTGCATGTCCAGTCGATCAAGCAGTCCAGGCAAGAACAGTTTCTTGCCCAAATGGCTATTTTTGCCAAGGTGAAGATAAGATATGAAGTGTCTTCAATGCCCATCCTCCTCTCTGAAGTAAATTGGTGCTGCCAGGAGCAGACATGTCTCACTGTCCAGAAAGTCTAAATTTTAAAAGTATTTTAAATGCCATATTCTGTAGGTCTTTGAAGTATTTGAAGATTACCTATCTATCTGAAATATCTCTATGTATATCTAGAAGACTTAACTAACATGGCTACGAGTATGATTATCATAGATGACTAATCATTAATCTACTTTTAATTATCCATTTCAATTTAAAATGAGCTATACAAACATAATACCTTAAACACGAGTAGAAATATACACACAGTATAACAAAATTAACTTTAAGTTTGTATCAATAAACTAAAATCTATACCAATGTAAAACATTTTAAATGAGTTGTTGCTCTTTTAGAAGTAAGTTCATTAATTTACCCTTTCATCCTATCATATCTATATCATATCCCCTTTTTATCTTTAGAAAGAGATTGCATTTATAATCAACCTGTTTTAAATAAAATAGTGGTTTTTCTCTGTCCCACACCAGAGGGCTCTTGTGATTTGGGACACAAGAAGCTCTTAACCTTTTATTTTAACAATGTTCTTGGGTTTAGAGAAGGAGTGAGCCAATTCCATCTCCAAAGCCAGCTGGGAATTTGGGCGTAGTTTTTCTTACTACTTCCTGCTGAAGGGGGGTGCTGTATCTTATGGGGACACAAAGAAAATTTTAGGATTATGGAGTAGTCTGTGAGGGTGAACCTCTGAGCCAGGTGCCTTGAAACCATTCTGGATGTTGGATCATCTAGGCCATGGTATCATCGGAGACCATTCAGGTGGTGTTGGCTGATCAAACCTGTTGTATCTTAATCTGGAACAAATCCACAGCCTCTGGCTTTCTGTGGAAACAAAAGCAGAGACTCTTTTCCAAAGCAACATATCCTTATATCCAAATTTTGAAGTCAAGGTACCTTTAAAATTTACATATTTGTTTAACTCAACAGCTTTTACGATCAAATCTTTTTCTGCAGTTAAAAATCCCAAAGACAACACAAACCAGATTCTCTGTGTAATATCCATCTTTGTAAGACTGAAACACCACTGTGGCTGCTGGCTCTGCCCACCTCAGCTTTCCAACATGGCGGTGATACAGGTTACCGCCAGCTCTGGGTCTGGAGCCATGTGTACCATCAACTATCAGAAGCAGTTCTATCAAAGTAGTGCATAGCCCAGAAACCTTTTTTTTTTTTTTTTTTTTTTAACTCCAAAAGGCTAAATCCACCATGTAGCAGAGCAAAGTGCTGCTTTTAGACTCCTCATTCCCGCCATACTGCAGGTCAGACGCATACGCCAGGAACCCGCCATAGTAGCTCAAACCGGCAGGCTGCCACTAACTTGAGAGAGACCACTAGGAAGCTGTTTTTAGCTCCATTTAGAATCTTTTTTCTCAGGTTTTAGGTGGAAACTCTTGCCCATAGTCAGGACAAATCTCTCTTACCCGCCAGTCCCACAGTAGCTCAGACCCAAACAAGTAAACACACAGAAACTTATATTGCTTACAAACTGTATGGCCATGGCAGGCTGCTTGTTATCTACTTCTTCTATCTTAAATTAACCCATTTCTGTTAGTCTATACTTTGCCACATGGCTTGTGGCTTACCAGTGTCTTTACATGTTGCTTTCCATGGCGGCGGCTGGCCGTGTCTCCTCCAGCCTTCTACTTCCCAGAATTCTCTTCTCTTTGTCCCGCCTATACTTCCTGCCTGGCCACTGGCCAATCAGAGCTTTATTTACACAGAGCGATATCCACAACACATAGGTTTGATGGTGTTTTCTAAAAATGAAGCTACTCATCTTTTTGTTGTTGTTGTTGTTTTCTCCCCCAGAGGAAATTTCAGTGCACATTTCCACATTCCTTTGTGGTTCTTCGTTTACATATTCTTCTGTGCTCCCTGCCCCACCCCCCAGACAGGGTTTCTCTATGTAGTCTTGACTGTCCTGGAACTCACTCTGTAGATTAGGCTGGTCTTAAACCTGCAGAGATCTGCTTGCCTTTATTTCCCAAGTGCTGGGATTAAAGGCATGTTCCACTACCACCTGGCTTCTGTGCTTCTGGAAGGCAATTTAATCCCCATTCTCCAGGATGACAGAAACTATTTTAATCCATTGAGCAACAGTGTTATGTTCATTGTTTGTGAACTGTTTTGTGTTTATTTTCATATTATAGCACTAGCATTTACAGATAGCTTGGGAGAGAATTACCTCTTTGAACTTGCCCCCATGTAGGAAATCTTGTACTAGACAACAGAGAGAACGGGTAAAAGACATGTAGGCAGGCTGTCCAGTGAAAGAGTTCAAATGCGGTTCAGTTTAGAAAGGTGTGATCCAGAAGGACTAAAAATAGTTCTCTATTTCACTCTCGCTATCCTGCTCTCTTAAAAGGTCAAACTTATTTGCAGTTCTACTGTGTCTGCCACATAGTACTTGCTCAATAAGTACTTCCATGGGTAAGTTATGTAATGAATATATTGCATCTATGCATCCATGAATGAATGATGTTAGCTCATCAGCTGACTCGTCTCTTTTCTTTGCTTAAGCTCAGGCTTTCTGATTTAGAGCACCCAGGAGGATTAGCTGCAGAAAACCAAAAGTGCTAAGTATATTAGGCAGGAAGGCGGATAGTTTAAGATTAGTGGAGAAGCTGAAAAGGTGGGACTTTTTTGTACTGCATGAGAATGCTCTGGTCTTGGGTCAAGAAAGCTGCAAGCCACCAGCTTTACACCTGTACTGCAGCAGCTGCCTGCTTTCATGAATTGGCAGGGAGATACAGCCAAAGCGGCCAGAACTGACATCCAACTGCTCCCCCAATGTCGGAGAGAATAACAAGTAGCAGGACCTAAATCTCGAATTCAAATATTAAATGAATAAGGCAATTAAAGTGAATTTAATCAGATCAACCTATTACTTGGCCTCCTGCAGTTTCCTCCTCCTTGTACTATGTTGTATAGAGTCTGTTCACTTATTTCTAAGTTGATTAACTTACTTGATTAGACATGACATAATGGGGCAGATTGCCATCCTGTGAAGTGACTGACATTCAGCACTGGCTAATGTTTGAGATCTTTATTGTGGGAGATCTGAAAGGAGGGTCTGAATTGCAGTTAGGCCCTGCACAGTAATTACCTATGTGATCAGATCTGGTGCAGATAAATGAGCAGCTTTTGACCAGGAAATAGCAATGGAAACTGAAAAAATCCAAACAAATGAAACATATGTTTCATATTTGGTGTGCAAAATTCTTTCAATCAGTGAGGTTCTTTACTTACTTAGAGAACTACAGGCCACAACCCATCACAATTTTGATCTTCTCACTCATTCATTCTCCTTTCTACCTTCTGCCTTCATCTATCTGCTGTGGAACACTTCACTGTTATATACACAGAAATATACCTTCTGTGAGCTGATAACTATTTCAGCTGGCAAAACAGAACTCACCACTGCAGTTTCAAACCTTAGAAACAAAGGAACCTTTCCTCAACAAATCACCAAGAGTTAGCTCTTTAGTAGTCAAGTATCAAGTGTATCACCTTGGTATAATTAATTAAGCATTCCATTGATGTTCAACCTTGTTTCTGCTGTTAGTTAATATGCCTCCTAACATTTCGAAGATTGCATACAATAAAATTAGTAAGAAGAGTTTCATCATGTAAAGCGCTGGAAGACTTTTATGTTTTTACTTAATTAGTGTGACAATAAGAATCTCTCACCAGGGAAACACTGGAGTCTAGGGATGGAGGTTATTCCAAAGCCTGGCTTATTACCTTTTGCCTCTAAAGGAGCCCAGTCTACACAAGGCTGATACAGCATCTCAGAAGAGATCAAACAAACCCAAGACTGACGACAACATGTAACTCTGAGGAACAAGACATTCCATATCGAGTACTTTTTCAAAGTTTATGAGTATTTTCAGATAACATTAAATATCTAGAGCACTGGGAGTTCATTCAAGACATAGTGGCAGGCTGTCAGCATTTTACTTATATAGTGCAAAATTCTCTTCATTTTACTTGTACAAAACTTTCCAAACAACAGAAATTTTCTGGATGGATGTGATTTGTGTCTGTAATTACAGATCTTGCAGTGGGAGTGGGGGTGGGGTGAGATAGGGTAATGCTGTGAGTCTAAGGCTAGCCTGGGCTACAGAAACTTCTTAAAGATAAATAAACAAATGCAATTGGAAATTCAAAGAAGAAACCGTCCAAAACTAAACATTTACAGCTGGAAATATATTATTTGATATTTGCCCATCATGGTTTTGACTAGGTCCAGAATGTAAATATAAGTAAATAGTATAAAACAGGATATGGATTATCAGATCTCCAAAATGTTCACATGTAAGGAAACCCATTGCCATTTTCAAAGTTGTTAATTTAAAAATAAATGTATCTATTTTAAATAAAAGACAAATTTCTTCTAAATTTATTTTCTAGAAACTGTTTCCTCATGCACTAAATAATTTCAGGGTTGTTCAATTTATGCTTTCTTCTGGAGATGAAGTGCAAGTGAATTTAGTCCTGTGGTCTGATGGGCCAGTTGACCAGTGGAAGGACAAAGGGACATATGCAATTGATAAGAGCTTCTTTTCCATCTGTCATAGGTTACTTGTGTCCTTATTTGTCACAAATGCAGATCAGGTGCATGTAAGCCACCATGTGAACCTGAGTACTGTGACTCGCTAGCTCTCTTATTATCCAGTTCAGTACAATAAACATCCATTGAATACCATTTAAATATCTGGTATAGAATTTGTGGGAATGAAGGACAGATGAGATATTTTTGAAGATTCATTCTCCCATGGAGACAGAGGAATCTAGACTCATTCCCTAAGTTCATGTACTTCCTGAAGGACCGCGGAGTTATATCAAATTGTGTCATTAAGTTTCCCTCATGAAGATAACACTTGTTTTCTCTTGTTTGCACAAGGATTTGTGGTGGAGGATGGAAGAGATGTATGCAGTTGTGCTCTTAAAGCTGTCTGTGCTGTTAACATAATTTCAGTAGGCACTGCCATTTTCAGAGTTTATAGAGAAAACATGGTGTGTCTTATTTCAGGTCAGTGCTTGGGAGATTTTGTAGTTCAGCTTTGAAACTTAAGCCTTGGGAAGTTTTGATTTAAGTTTCTTTTTTTATCTATTCTAGAAATAAAAATGCATAAAGAAATGAGAAGAAAACATCTTTTTAAAACTAAGTGATTCTATTTCCTACTAACAAACCATCTCCTTTGAACTACTAAGGAAAATAAAGTAATATTTGTCTTGGGCCATATCTTACTGGAAAATTGAGCTGCTTGCTCATTGTGAATGCTTTTATTTTAATATATGAGACAAAGCATGCTTTGCTCAAATGACTGGAGTGTTAATACTGTTTCCTGTCCAACTTAACATTCAGTTAAGAGTGTGCTGAGAAGACTCTGTGCTCCCTTTGCTTTTGGAAGTTTTCCTATCTTGGCTCTGTGTTTGGAGAGTCCTTTTCTAAAATAGTCATAAAATTGCTGTGGTGGTTTAAGATTGGTTGGCTTATTTCTGCTTCATGGTCTGAGTGTCCACATTTGTTGTTAATCAGGGACATGATTCTATGTGGAGCAAGGAAAAGATAAAATTTCTCATGGCAGGTTGGGATGAGACAGGACCAGTTTGCATGCCTGTAAGCCAACCAGCTGAGTCAAATCATTACTGCAGGCTTCATCATGTTAGGTTAACCTGGAGACACTGAGAACTGTCAACACCATTTCCAGCTACAAAAAAAGAGGGATTCCCACCCCCCGTTTACTGGTATTGGAAACAATTAACATGTCCTAAGATTTGCCAAGAGACTTTTCACTTTGCACGCTACAGTAGCCACAAAAGTATTGGCTAGGTGATGAACAATGAAAAATGAGGAGACAGCTGTTAGCAGGAACACGTGTATTCTTTGGCCTACATTCTGACCTTGTCATATATTTTTTTCTCTTTGTGAGGGCTAGTGGCTTAGACAAGGAAGATCAGGGAAACTTCCTTGTGTATAGTTCATTTTTGGACTTAAGATGCTATACACTGTCTGGTCAGTCAGTATTTAAAGGGTCCCCTGGGTGGTGAGTTATTTCAAAAGTCTCCTTTCTCAAACCATTCAGTAAAGTAAATGTTTCCTCACCTGTAGACTTCATGTGGTAGGTTTCTCAACAACTCTGCCTGGGTAGAATGGTGTGAATAATGTAAACAGTGGACGTCTGTTGAGCTCCCTGGCTACTTCATCACTGTCCAGTTATCCCTTCCCATCACTCTACTGTAAAGTTTGTTACAGTGACAGGTCCCCTGTGGCACTGACAATTTTAATGGATTAGTTAGCGTTCTGTTCCTATGATTAAACACTGTAGCCAAAGCAGCTTATAGAAGGAAGTGTTTATTTGGGCTTATGGTTCCAAAGGGATAACAATCCATTATGGAGGATATCTTAGGGTTATTGCTGCAATGAAACACCATGACCAGAAGCAACTTGGGGAGTTAAGGGTTTATTTGGCTTCCACATCTCTCTTCACCACGAAATGAAAGTCAGGGCAAGAATTCAAACAGGGTGGGAATCTGGAGGCAGGAGCTGGTGCAGAGGCCATGGAGGGGTACTGTTTACTGGCTTGTTCTCCGTGGCTTACTCAGCCTGCTTTCTTATAGAACCCAGGACCACCAGCCTAGGAAGACACCAACAACAATAGGTTGGACTCTCCACCCATCAATCACTAAGGAAATGCTCCACAGGCTTATCTATATCCTAATCTTATAGAGCAGTGTTTCTCCACCTTCCTAATGCTGTGACCCTTTAATACATTCATTATGTTATGGTGACCCCCAATATAAAATTATTTTTGTTGTTACTTCATATCTGTAATTTTAATCCTGTTGTGAATTATCACGTAAATATCTATATTTTCTGGATGGTCTTAGGCGATTGCTTTGAAAGGGTCATTTGACTCCCCAAAGGGATTGTGACCCTCAGGTTGAGAACCACAGTTATAGAAGAATTTTTCTCAGTGATGACTCCCTGATGACAATAGTTTGTGACAAGTTGCTATAAATCTAGCTTGAATAGAGAAGTGACACACACAGGGGCAGGCAGGGCAGCTGGAACAGGAAACTGAGGACACACACCTTGAACCACAGCACAACATAGAGCAAACTGGGAGTAGCATGAAGCTTTAGGCTCTCGAAGTCTTCCTCCTTAGTGACATACTTCCTTCAACAAGGCCATACTTGCCAAACCTACCCAAACAGCACCACCAAGTGGGGACCAAGTTGTCAAACATCTCCTGAGCCTGTGGGGGACACTCTTGTTTAAGCCACTGTATCTAGCTAACGCATGTGACTATGAATGATCTAATTGAAGTGGATTGTAGACATTCCACTTGTAGGCAGGCGGGTCCCCTGCGTACCCTTGGGTTGGTTTCATTCTCATGGAACCACAAAAAAGCTACATCATAGAGGAGCTTGTGATAAAGGATAATACACACGGATTTTGACGATCTTAGTGAAGACATGGTCCGAATTAAATATTTGTCCTGAATAATCGTAATTTTTCTTACCTTCTAAATAATTGATATATGTTCCTCAATGACATTCACCTCAAGCTCTTTGGCCTAACAGCAGCTTTTCTGGCTGACATTAGTTTGGTTTTTGGCCATAAGCTGTTTTCCAGGTTCTAATTTAATTTTCTATTTACTGGTAATATTGGGTCCATCTTCTCTTTCCTTGGGATGACCAGCAGTAAATTGTAGAATAGCTAACTGGTCATCCTGACCTTGTTCTTTTGATGTGGATGTAGTAGGCAATCCATGGCTGATATGCTCAGCCACTCTAGTGAACACTGGATTGATCAATGGATTGATTGATTGGAAGTTTGTTTGCATGGATGGATTCACAATATTTGTTCTTACAAAGTAAGATATTCATTGGACCAGGTTGGTTTTTCTGAACAGTGGGGCAAGATTATACCTACAGGGTTGCCTTTCCTCCAGAGTGACTTTTCAAAACCTGTTAATCTTGGATACTCTTTTATAACCCATAGTTTTTATTGTCTGATCTACTCACTTACTTTGTGAAATCACATAGAACGGAATATATATTCTGTTTAACATCTTGCGTGGATAGCAACTGATATGTATTATTTAATAAATTCAAAGGTGAACCCAGTGGCTTTTGCTGCTATTACAAGTTACTGCAAATTTGGCAGCTTAGAGGGATCCCAATTATTATCTCACAGTTTTTGTGAGTCAGGAGTTATAATGGTCTGGGT
Source organism: Onychomys torridus (assembly GCF_903995425.1). Taxonomy (NCBI): domain Eukaryota; kingdom Metazoa; phylum Chordata; class Mammalia; order Rodentia; family Cricetidae; genus Onychomys; species Onychomys torridus. Next base: position 271,956 of record NC_050465.1, on the reverse strand, counting down.
CAAGTGCATTGCTATAGTCCTCAAAACCTGAAATTAATGACAGGTGAACTGGGTTCCAAATTGCAAGTATGAAGAGGCCACTTCAAGGGTGTTCACACTGTGGGCAGAGTCCAGCTCCTTTGGGTGTAGGACTGACTACATGTTTCCTGAGTGGCTGTCAGCCAGGGGTGTCTCTCCACTCCAGGAGACCACCTACATGCCCTGCACCACCTTTGAGTTAATAGTGCTGCTGGAGATGCTCCAGCCCTCCTACCCCCTCTTCCATAAAGTTCTTTGCTTAACAGCTTTGCTAATGTGATTAGACCCTTGTATGGAATGTGGACAGTTTACCTTTCTTAAAGTCTGTCATGAGTCCCTTGATACCACTCTTCTGCCAAGACATCTAATGATCTTACTAGGATAACACAACTGATGGGCAGGTGATCCATCTCAGGATTCAGACTGCTCAGAGCAGAGGACACTGGGGAAAGTAATGCCTGCATACTTGCTTGTGACCAGTTGGGGGAGGAATGCATCCCACCACAATCACACCCCTTCTGTTCTACAAAAGCAGTTCTGGGTGTTGGGACTGCCAGAGACATCCCTTGTCTTGATGGATCCCATGGCAGCTCCAAATGTAGAAATATCATTTGGAGGCTGCCCTATTAAGGTTTCTATTGCTGCAGTGAAACACCATGCCAAAAAAGAAAGTTGGGAAGGAAACTGTTTGGCTTACATTTCCACATTGTAGTCCATCACTGAAGGAAGCCAGGACTGGAACTCAAACAAGGCAGGAACCTGGAGGCAGGATCTAATGCAGAGGCTATAAAGGGGTGCTGCTTACTGGCTTGCTCCCCATGATTTTCTCAGCCTGCTTTCTTATAGAACCCAGAACCAGCCCAGGGATAGCACTATCCACAATGGACTGGGCCCTCCCACATCAATTACTATTTAAGACAATTTAAGTCTGGCCTACAACCTGATCTTATGGAGGCATTTTCTTAATTGAAGTTCCATTCTCTCAGATGACTTTAGCCTGTGTCAAATTAGCATGAACTATCCAGCACAGAGACTATTGAAATTTCATTCACATTTTTCTGTTGGGTTAAACCTAATATTCTATATTGCCATCATTTGACAGATTAAATACTTTGAGAAGCCCAGCTGGACCTACTAGACATAAAATGTCCCTTGATGCTCTTTGCTTGATGCAGAGAACCCTGTGATATTTTCCCAAGGTTGTAAGCAATTCTCTCTCAGCTGCACCATGCAGTAGATAAAAACAGGCACTGTCTCCTGCACATAACCTCACCTTTTTTTTGTCCAAGGCTCAACTTTTGGCAGCATGATTCCTTACCTTCTCTCAAAGAGACAAACACCATTAGTGCTATTTAACAACATATTTTTATAAGGCAGAAAGCCTCATTTTATAATTCAGGACAAGGAAACTCAGGTCATCTCCTACATGACACCGTCTCAATGCTCTAGTGAATTCAGTAGGCTGCCAAATAGTGCCTCTAAAATGTCACTTGCATCAATAGGCCATTCCACTCCTAAGCTTGTCAGTGGCTCTCCAGTGGCTGCTAAATCATTCTGAAGCCTCCTGACCAAATTTATTTTCTCTTGCTCCCTAGATTAAAGCCTTTGCTAGAGCAAGATTCTGTCTCAATATTTTCTCTCAAGTCTTACTTCTGAGCCATTTAAACACCTTAGCACTGCACATTTTGTGTGGCATTATAATTACATTTTTTTTTGTATTTGGCTTTTCCTGCATTGCATGAAACTTCTTAAGCACACTAATATGTCTCAACTCCCTTTGTTCCTTCAGTGTCTTGCAAAAGTTTGCTATCTAGTAAGCACTAAGGAAATAATGGTTAAGTTGATATGAATGAATCTATCAACTATTCAATATTCATTCATTCATTCAGTGTTTATTGCATCCTTATTTTCTTCTTGTACTTTGCTAATAACTACAAGAATCAAGAATAGATAGTGGTGTCTGCCATAGAGATGATCCTGAGCTCTTGGAAGAGGACATGCATTGGATAATCCTGTAATATCTCTAATTTTAGTGTTGATGAGGATGAAGGATTGAACACAGACTGCTTGATTTCATCTGGTGCCTTAGAGATGATGTTTGTGTTGCTTTTGGATGCAGAAAGCAGTCACAGAATGAGTCCAGCCGCTAGGATGGGGCTGGGCAGCCACTCCAGGGGGAAAGAGAAGATAGGATGTATACAAGCAAGAAATGTAGAAGGGGAGTGCTCAGGGCAATGTGTTGAATTTATTTGACCCTAAAGACTAGGACAAAAATGTGGCTGCAAAGAGAGGGTGAAATTATGTAATAAAAACCTCAAATGCCTTGAACTTCTTCCAGGAGACAGTGAACAAGTACTGCAGGAATTTAAGGAAGGATCAAAATAAGATTTCAGATCTTGATTTTATTTATTCTTTCACATGAACCCTAAAAGCTGAGAATTTGCTTGAGTCTGCTCTTGGTCAGGTGAATGGTGCAGGCATGAGCTCTCTGGTGTTCCTAGGTCATGTATATACATGGGTAGACTGGAGGAAGGGTAGGAAAGAAAGACCTTAACTTTGTCCTGTCCCTTCCTTGTTGAAGGGCTGCACAGATACCTCCTCTGCCCAGCACAATCCTGGCACATGTCCCTGGATCTACCTCGTACCTTCCATGTCAAGGATTCTCATCCAACACTTTCCTTTTTTGCCTCCAGTAGCTTCAAACTTACTCTGAAATATTCATGAATGTTTGTGCCTGCCCCCCCCCCCACACACACACAGTTCAGTCCCTACTATACAATAGATACTGAATATACCTGGTCACTGAACCCAAGTTAAAAGCCTAATGTTCTTTTAACTTTGGATATATTGATTATTAAAAGCTCATAGAATTTTGACTCATTGTATTTCTCTCCATGCTTTTATTAATCTTCTCAAATGAAATGATGTAAGATACTGAAAATCTTGTTCTTAGAAGGGTAGAAGTATCCATTACTTAACCTTGGCTATATTGTCCCTAGGCTCAACACTCAGTAAGGACCTGTGCCTGAGTGAAACACTAGGGAAATGAACCAAAGAAACCAAGCAGGACTAATTTAAACCAAAAGATGGAGGGCACAGAAGGAAAGGGAATCCACAGAGGGATTTTTTATGAGACTTTTCAGAACTGTCCCTTTTTTGTTCCTTAGGAAAAGTCCAAAGTTAAAAAATTATTTAATAGGGATATTTGTTTTTATTAGGGAAATGCCTTTACTTTGTTGGAAGAGTCCTGTGTGTTAGAAATTGAGTCGCTGAGGGACAAGTGTGTGAATAAGCTATGTCTCAAAGAGGCTTTTCTGGGATTAAACTGTAATCCAGAGACTAACCCTTTGCCCATCTATTTAGGTTTATGCTCATCCTAGGATGTGATTTGTAAATTTAATCTGGGTTTGGATGAACAATGACTTGAAAAACAAATGGAACAAGGTCTTTTGAATAATGGCTACTGGGAGCGAGTGTGGGTATATGAGATGAAGTGGAGAGGGGGGAAGAGAGAGAGAGAGAGAGAGAGAGAGAGAGAGAGAGAGAGAGAGAGAGAGAGAGAGAGAGAGAGAGAGAAGAGAGAGAGTTTTCTCTCTTAAGGATTCTATCCCCAAGCTCCAACAGATAGCCTCACACCCCAGGAACATGCTGGCAGCACTAACTGAACTCAGTGTGGAAAAATAAACAAACAAACCAATAAACAAAAGTACACATGGAATTGAGAGGGAGTAGTGTGAAGGACTGAGGGTGGACTTGATCAAAACACATTATATACATGTGTGAAATTCTCAAACAAAAAATTTTAAACATTTTCAGCTTATTTTATTCCTTTTTATAATTTAAATTAGTATTCTCACAGGCTCTTGATATTGTTAAACAAGTTTGCCTTGGAAAGTAACATGGCTTGTTTTGTTTAAATAAATATTATGAATGATTTTACTTAAACTACACTTCATTATTTTTGTCTATTTTCCTGATTATTCTCTGAAAATAAACTTTTCTGCTCTATAATGATATTGAAGAACAAGAATAAAAATTAATTATAATCACTGATCATAGTAACATATATCATTAATTCAGCAATGGGAGGCAGAGGCAAGCATAGCTCTGTGAGTTCAGTATGACTCTACATAGTGAGTTCTGGGCTGGCAGGATTACGAAGTGAAACCCTCTCTTAAAAAATTAAATTATAATCTGGGAGCAGTGCACATTTAATCTGCTAACCAGAAAATAGGATGAATTTTTTGAAGTTTTAACTTTCTGAAAAGACATTTTTAAGACTCACTGGAATATATAGATTTAATACTACAATATTTACTCTTATGCAACAAGAATAGAAACTCTTAGATTAGATATTTATTTTTCCTCTAAAGATACCTATGTGGTTCACAGAATACCTCTATTACTTCACAGTTTCATAAGTTCTCTCTGTCTCCAGCTCTACCCCCAAGTTCACTTAATGCTGCTAGCATGTGCCTGTGTGTGAGGCTGTCTACTGGAGCACTGATTGAGCTCAGAGACTACATCCTCAAAGAAAATTGACTCTTTCTCCCATAACCTTCTAAATATAGATCACTTCAAAGACCTTGTTCTGTGTATTTGTTTTATTTAGAAAAGTTGACACACCAAAATTACTACCCCAGGATCACAATATATTTTTGGCATAATAGGTGGGAACAAAAAAATATCAGATATAACCTTTGGCATCCATATCTATGAAGTATGGGAGAAGAATGGAAAATGCACATTTGTGGACTGTCAACATGAAGATCTTAGAAGTACAAGAATGAATTACTTAAGAGAGAATACCTGTGAGGCAAGGTTAGGCAGGAGGCAAAAGTGCGGCAAAAAAACATGATCTAAGAGATGGGGAAATGAGGTGGTACCATCCGTGGAACCAAAAGTGTGAGAGAACTCATGAAAGACAGAGGTTGATTCAAGAGAGGGAATGAGGAACGAAGGCTTGGAATTAACAATGGGCATGTTATTGGAGATCACAGAGAATAGTTGGGGATTTTCAGAATAGAAGTTACCCCTAGGCAATTAAGAAGGTATTGGGTGTTGGAGAAAGAGAGCAGTGATTCTCAAAAATCTAGTCAGGACTTGTCTTTTTAAACACATGGGCTACTGTGTCCTACAAAGAAACTGATTGAGAAGGTCTAATGTATGTGAGGAGGGCCATCTATGGATTTCACCCTGCCTGATACTGAATAGTGAGTGATCTGAAGACTTCTTGTTGAGAAATGCTATGCCAGAAGCAGCTGGTGTATCCTAAAACTTCTGGAGGTAGAAGGGTATATAGGAGTGGAAATCTAGCTATCTACCAGGGAGTGGTTCTGAGTTAACACAAGTTATTACCAGGGGTACAGAGACATGTGCAATACCTATATCCTTAAAACACTTCTCAGGGAAAAGAATTTCAGAGTTGAGTTGGTTTTCTATGAGTGACAGTGAGTGGCTTGTTGCATATTGCATATGTATGTGACTATCACCAATATAGCATGAGTCTCGTTACTTTTTACAGTTCCCTTGGATTTATGGGATTAAACATCAAAATTCATATATTTAAGATTATGGAGTTCACTGAAAGCAGCCAGTCCATATTGACCAGTATATATGGTGGGTACAAGCTTTGATGAAAATTGTGAAAGCAATGAAAAATCATAGTGACACATTTTCCTAAAATACCAATATAGACAAATATCACAATGTATATATCTTATGTAATTATAAATTTTACACATTTAGCTACATGGACAGAAAAAAACATATTAATGTTTGAACTAGTTTGTCCTATTATTTTTAAGGGTTTTCCATCAGTAAGTATAAAAGACTGAAATCTCAGTGTATATTTTAGCATCTTCTAACAAGCTTTTGATCTCTTGTTTTTTTTCTCTATTTCTGCAAAAGGTAAATGTCTTCCCACACTTGGGATCTGTATAGGCATACCTACCTGAAGAGTTTATGGAGAATCATGAGAAAATAATGAAGAAAAAGCCATTGTCATCTCCTAAGTATTTCATTGCATAAATGTATATTAGATTTTACCAATGAGCCAAAGTATGTTCTAAAATATAATTAAAAGCTCCCAAGAAATTTGGATTTCTTAGGTTCACTTCTCATTCTCTCTCCCTCTCTTTTCTTCTCTTAATTAACCCCATTTTCATGCTTCTCCATTTTAACTGTCTCATCTTCATTGTTTATCTTCTAAGGACTCTTTCTTCCATTGAGGGATGTTTTGGGTCCTTTTCTGCGAAAACCTAAAGGAGAAATCAGATATCTTAAACACCGATACCCGAAGAGATTATAACGCTATGGAAGGTTCTTTTGCCATCGTTATATGCAGGTTTTACTATCTGACTTGCTTTTTTATAGGCCCTGTAAAACCAACCTGTAAATCTGACAGTTTGTCAGTCTGTAAGCCATTGAATCATGCTTCAATCATTTCTCTTTTGAAGGAGATTTAACAGCTCTACATTTAATTTGGAGTGCTAAGTATGGCCATAGGATTAGAGAACATACATGAATTTCTCCCAGTAATGTGGGAATGATGGTGTGTGTGTGTGTGTGTGTGTGTGTGTGTGTGTGTGTGTGTGTGCATGTGTGTATGTATATGTGTGTGTGTGTGTACATATTCTACTTCCCTGGATCATTTTCTAGCTCCTCAAAAAGTAAGGTTTATCTTGTTAAAAGCGTGTTTTCTCTCAGAAAACAAGAGCCAACGACTTTAACAGATTCAGAAATACTCTAGCTTCTTAACAAAATTATCTCATATGACAAATGTTTATCAACTCAGATGAGTTGCTTTCACTCCTATTTTGGTTAAAATCCAAAGGTTTGATATTAGTAATGAATTTTGGATTTGCATACTGATGTTGAGAAAGGGTGGTTCCAGCTGTGTTAGACTTCATGATATCTAGGCTGTTCACTGAATATTTATGTTAGGACAGCACACATCTTATCTTCTCTCTGGTTGGGCAGTGGTAGCTGTACTCAGGACTGGAGAGGAATGATCTGTGAGAGGCTTGTCCATTCTAAATATCACTAGCATGATGCATTGTCCACAACAGAATCAGCTGCCTTTTAATAAAGCTTAGTTGGGGCAATAAATTGTCTTTTTAAAGTCACAACCAATAGCTCTTTGCCTGAATTATAGCTTAAAGATGGCAGCAATTGCCCAGTGTGTAAAGATAATTGCATTGTATGCTATGTAATTCAGTTTAATCTACCTTGCTGAGTAGATATGTCTATACCACAGAGATAATGGAGAGATCTTTTAAGTTTCAATTCCAGTTTGTGCACTGTGATACTGTGGTAGCTCCTTACATCCCAGATGTTCTTTTTGCACTTGATTATGAGCCTTTTTTCCTGATTAAACCTCTCACATATCTGTTAACAATTATGTGTAAAACATGTATCAAGTTTGATGAACACCTTGGATTTGAAAACAGTAGACACAAAACTGCTACATCTGTAAGAATACCTGCCTCCCTCTCTCCTTCCCTCCCTCCTCCACTCTCTCCCTCTCTCCCTTCTTCCCCCTCCCTCCCTTCATTTCTTAACCTCTAGAACAATTTTATTGGAGTTTAAAAGAAAAATCTCAGGTCTAGCAAGCTGTAAATAGCTGTCAGCTGCCTGGAGGAGACCAGAGAAGAACAAGGAAAAAAAAAATGCCATGCCATTGAGTTAAACCAGCATAGAGGCTAGTCACATGGTCCCAGGCAGCCATGGGGCAGGAAAGGAAGCTTTAGAGAAAGAGTGAAGCCCACCATGTTAGAAAACATTCTTAGGAAAGAGGTCCAAAGAGAAGAAAAGATTGCGCTTTTCTGAGTAATTTAGAACACCTCATATTGATAGATCACCCTTAATGGAAACTATAGCCAAGACTGCCAGTACAGCTAAATTCTGTAACTGGGCTTGGGGAAACTATTCATAGCCTTATGGAGTTAGGCATCTACACATTAGAATTATAATTGTTAAAATGTTGAGGTTTTTTAATGAGCTCCATTTCAGTAGAAGATATACAGCATTTTTGTTCTTTTGGCTTTCTTGACGTATTATTGTTTACAAACCTCTAAAATGAAGGACATCTTGTTCACAATGCACTGATGAGTTGTGTTATTTAATTTCTAATAGGATGCACACACCCCTATTATGTTTTGAAAATGTAGGTTCTATTGACAAGAGGGGAATTATTTCATTATTTTTATGGATTTATGTATGATCCCCTGGGTGTCTAAAATTAAGAAGAGTGATATTGAGCCCATATGAGAGTGTCAAATAAGAAAATGCCAGTATTAAGGCAGTGACAGACATTAAATTACTTTTTGAAGGATGATGTGAAAAATGTTTTCTCTCAGTGTAAAGAGATCTCTCAAAGCTAAGCAGAGACTCCTATTTGGGAGGAGTCAGAGCAGATGCAATAGGCTGTTCTTTATTCTTCCCCATATCCTCATCCCACAGTTATCACGTTGGTTATAATTATAAACTAGGAAATGCCAAAGAGTTTTCTTTTCTTCAATAGACTCTTATTTTCCAAACATTCTGTTTGAATCTTGCAGTTACAATTTCCTCCTGAGGTTTAGTAGCCTCAAATAGAACTTTACATGCCTGTAAGTTTATGCATAGAAAGATGGTAAAGCCAAAACATATGTATCTCGAAAATGCTATAGAATGGCTGATTGGACTCCATTTGTCCTGCCTTTTTATCAGTAAATGGGCTGACGTCAGGACCTGGTTTACATGACAGTTGTTGATGTAACACGTAGAATCCTTAGCAGAAGGCCTGGTGCTTCGCAAGTGTGCTCAACAAGCTGCAGCTATTACATCACCTTCACAATGCCAGCACCTGAAACAGGTGTAATGTAGAGCCACTTAAACTCTTGTTGCATTGGGGATCAGAAGGTAGTAAGAGGCATTGTGGTACTTGGAAATTGTGACTCTCCCAGGGTCAGTTCAGAAATAGTCATTCTGGATCCCCAGGGCTAAAACTTTAACTCATAGATGTTTCAACTCTCAACAGTAGTAAGTTCTAAAACTGTAACAAGTCCTTGGCCATTGACACCATATTGATACTTACAGCTCTTTGCCTCACTACCTAAGTTCAAATCAACCCTAAAGCATATTTCTCTCTTGCAAAGATTAAAAAAAAGTTTTCAAATGTGTTTATTATAAATTTATCTGATCAATGATTAGTTTTTAGGAAGATGGGATATGGGAGAAAATATGTAATTTCTCTGCTTAGTCTGTTTTTTTTTTTTTTTTTTTCTAATGGGCCTTAAATATACTTTCACATTAAAGTTCAGAGGAGAATTTGTGTTATGACTATTTAGGGATTAACATTTTTAAAACTCTTTTCAAATGGAGGTGGGCCTGAGGAGTTTGAGAAAGGTTAAAAGAAAGCAGGTTATCTGGAGAGATTCCAAGACCCTTGAGAGGCAGGTGATTCTAAATGCTAGGCATACAAGGAAAATGCTTCAGTTTTAGAGCCTGGGCATTGGTCCTTGGCTGAATTACCAGCTTTTACTGAAAACAGTAGTTCCCCTATGGACAGCTTCCTTTGTTAGCTTCTCCAGATATCTCTTTGTTTACCAAGTGAAGACTTTAATCCTACCTAAAGGGGTCATTTGGGCAGGAAAATGGACAGTGCCTAGAAATCTCCAGTTCTCAGTCCGACCTCTGCCAGACATCCCTTTTTTGAATCAAGTTCTTATGACCACAGGACACATCACCACATCAGTGTTTCATGACATGGGGGTCAATGGTGCTAGCCTATTTAGATCCAGATGTACTTTTGATCTCAGGGATACTAGAAGGCTTTATTTATTTGTTTATTTATTTATTTAAGTTTTCTATAAAAGGATGAAAAACACAAGATTTGTCATGCCTAAATACTTATAGCTGACAAAATATCACACTGGAAAGGACCAGAACACCATAATTCAATTGTCAGTCACCTTCCATGGTAAGTTCTTATCTTCCAAAGGAAACAAAGCTTAGTTAGAGATGAGCCATAGCTTTTTATAAAGGTAAACTGAGGTACTGTGAAATTATTTCAAGAGTTTACTTGAGCATATAATAGTTTACAAATGATAAACTGAAATCAGAAGTAGTTCCTGAATCCCCTGGGGATACCAAGGCACTTTTGTGGGAGAGAACCTGAGGTAGGGCAGAGCCACCACAGGGTGGCTGTAGTTTGCCATTGTTTAATGTGGTCTAATGTATCAGAAAGTTCCTCATGACAGATGTGTATGTAGGTTGGTGATATCTGACAGGTTCAGCTTAAGTTCCTTCTTGTCTAATATAGCCATTTATAAGAGTTAATTCTAGTTAAGTTTTGCTTATGCTCTCAATTGAGAGGTTTGGGTTGCTTGAGAAATCCAGCTGGTTTTGTCTGTTAGGAGATCTTTGAAGTAGGGAATGTAATTTTGTAAAACACATTGATTTTGGGCTGCAGGCTTCATGGCAGATACAGCTGAAGAGTGGAGACAAATGTCACAAGTCAAGCATCAAAGACTACCTATTTTCTGACACTAGGAGCTTTCTTCTGATTGACTGTGCTTCCTTGAGTGGCCCTAACATCCTCTACGGATTTCTTTCTTAATGCCAGATATCTGTTCTAGCACCATTAGCACAGGTCATACGCAGTCACCATGGTGGGTGACTTCACAGTCGACAAAGGCTTCTAAGATGTAGTAGAGAGGCTGGGCTGTGGTAGCGCACGCCTGTAGTCTCAGCACTCGGGAGGTAGAGGCAGGTGGATCTCTGTGAGTTCGAGACCAGCCTGGGCTACAAAGCAAGTTCCAGGACAGCCTCCAAAGCTACAGAGAAACCCTGTCTCAAAAAACACCAAAAAAAAAAAAAAAAAAAAAAAAAAAAAAAAGAAGATGTAGTAGAGAGAACAGCGACCATCTTTATGATGTGCTCAGTGCAGTGGACAGTGGAACCAGGAGCCACAGGACATGGAGGATTAAAGCTTGTTGGAGAGTTAGTGACAGGCTTTGGAGGTGACTTATCTGAAGAAGTCTGGATAGGGAGACTGTTATGTAGAATACTGAAGGCCACTTCAGCAAATGTAATGCCACCATTAATAGCCAAGAAGATGTGATGTGAGATGTGACCCAGTACATGCACAGAGAATGAGAAGTCTAGTATGCCTTTCCCGGGGAGGCCATAGCCTAGAGAGGAGATGGGCGCAGGTGGATGGATGCTAAGGAAAACATCTTTTGCCTTACTGCTGAATTTATTTCTTCCATAGGAGGGGAGGCACTTTAAATCTTTCTCACTAGTGACCTCACAGAGGACAGAAGTGGGCAGGGTGAGGGGTGTTCAAGGAGGTAAGGAGACTAGATATGGGACATTAAGTCTAACATTGAGGCTGAAGGAGGAATGAAGACTTCAGAGGGGACCAGTTGCCTCAGTTCCATGTATGAAGAGACTCGTACATATGCACTATGTACTTCCTATCTTCTGCTCTTATTATTACCTGCCATCTGCCACACCCAGTTAAAATCAGTGCAAGTCTTCTATAAGCTCACCAAGCCTGTAATAACTTTAAACCAAAGAAAGAGTAGTTGAAAGGTAATCATGGCATATACTTAATAAGTTGAGTAGAATCAGATCATATAGAGCAGTGGTTCTCAACCTCCCTAATGCTGTGATCCTTTAGGACAACTCCTTATGTTGTGGTTATCCCCAACCATAAGATTATTTTTGTTACTACTTCAGAGCTGTAATTTTGCTGCTGTTATGAATTGTGATGTAAATATCTGATATGCAGGATATCTGATCTGTGACCCCTGTAAAAGTATCATTTGACCTCTAAAGGGGTCATGACCCACAGGTTGAGAACCACTGAAACAGAGCTAAAAGGAAACCTTGTAGGTCTTAATGAGTCTAATACTAATGGATTGACCAAACCCATACTTGGTGTTGCTAGTGATTGTTCTGCTGGCTTGCTGTGATGAAACCTCTGGCATCTAGTGTTCTAATAGGGAAGGGTTATAAAGTGACACTCAGAAAGGATCCTTAGGCTTGGCTACTGTGCTAGCTCCCCTAAGTGTAAACTTGTTCTTCTTTGGATATCCGTGTCTGAGAAGCCAGGGATCAGGGTGTTCAAGTCCACTTCTAATAGCACCATACTTCGTAAAATGGTGGAGCTTAACAAAGTAGATCTTGGTTCTTCAGACTTCAGTGGGCTTACTAAAACCACTATTATTTTGTGAATGATTTAGGCTGTTTTCATATACATAAAAATGAGAATGGCTTTAAGTTCTTGGCTGTCTCCTGCACATCCTGCAGATGTAGCTATTCTGACCAGCTGCTTTGGACCCCTCAAACCCCACTGAATGCTTTCTGTGTGTTTCCTGGCCAGTTGTGTGGTAATCCTCAACTCACAACCCCCCCCCCCCCATCTTTGAAGTCAGAAACTTTTTTTTGTTTGTTTTTGTAATTCCACCACCTGGAAAAGTCTAATGTTGGGCATTTGACAGATATATGAATATATAGAGTCTTGGGTTCTACCATATGCCAGCTCCTATAGTTCTATTTAGTTGATTGGTTTATTTTTCAATTACTTGTGTGGCTTACAGCTTTGGTTAGGTGATTGTTTTCACTCAACTGCAATGGTATTAGAGGCAGTAGGATTGTGAATCATGGGGATTGACTTGGGTTACAAGTGTAAATAAAATACATGATTTCTTTACACATGATATATCTCAGCTGTGGTGAAAGTAATCTGTCCACGTGACAATAAATTATTATGTAAAAGGGGCCACAGCCATCATGTGTCTGTGTGCCACTGTGCATGTATGAAGGAGACCTGGCATGATAGGCTCAGGTTTAGATGAATAGGAAGATAGCAGGTAGAACTGCAAGATGGGGGGAGAGGGGCTAAGGAAGCATCCTGCATTTGACTTGCATTCTCCTAACTCAGTCACTGATTATTCAGCCACAACCTTCTTTTCATTCAAATATTGTATGCACATATGTGTCTGTGTGTGTTTGTATATTTATGCTACTTGGATATGGGTATAAAACAAAGATTTAAGGAGATGTGATCCACTAGAATTCTACCTGATAGATATTTTCCACATGCTATACACCCAGAAGGTTCTACTTTTTATCATGTTTTCGTGCAGAATCTAATTGATCACAACAGGAAGCATAGACACCAGCTTTGCTCAGTGAGAATGGTGTTTCCTTTCTCATCTAAGAACTGGGCTAGTCATATGTCTTTTTAATCATAGAAAGGCAACTCTAGAATCCTGGACTCTTGCTGCTGATCCAAAGAAGTGTCCCTGTCAGGTATACAAATGAGTAGTTACGTTAAAAAGCAAAGTCTGATAGCCCTAGTAGTTGCCCCTCAGCCAAGGTCTCTCTTGCTAAGCTCCTAGAGACTATTCACGCTCATCTTGTAAGCTGTTATACTGAAAATCAAGCTATCAATATAGGGCTGATGACTGGTACCTAGTTATCACTCTCTTGGGCCTTCATGCCTCACAAGGCTACTCTAGGCTCATTAAATTTCATAGTTTTCATAGCCACCATCTGTTCATTATAAGAAATTGCCATACCATTCCAGGACTCTAGCATATTTTCCATTAAGCACTTTATAAATTCTACATTATATAGGCTCTCCTCAGAATTAGCATACAGGAAAATCAATTTTATTATTCTTTAATTGTGTTTTTACTCCAAAGCCTTCATTTAGAAGATTCCAGTATGGTCCTGTTCCACAGCTTTCCAAAATTCCTGTTCACAAAAAAAAAGAGAGTAGCCATACTCTAACTCACTTTAAGTCATTCATGGTAGCTGGCAGTTGGGATGTAACTGCTCACATATAACAAACTTCCCATCCTGGTACCTTCACAATATAACAATTTCATTCTCCAAAAATTGGAGAATTTAAACGTAAAGACTTAATCTTGAGAATTGCTCACATTTTAGTGAAGTTGAAAGTTCAACTCTTCTTTTAAAGAAAGTTCCTTGAAAGCAATAGTTTACATGTAGCTCAGGCCAGTCTCTGATGCTCTAGACTGACTGGAAGATACATGAATTCAGCTTCTTCATAATTCAACTCATTATTCTTCTCACATTTTTTTTCTTCTGCTGTGAGTTACTATCCACTCCCTATGTCAAATGTCAAGCTTCCTAGAGAACATCTGACCTAGTCTTGTCATCCCGCCCACTCCCACCCGCCATGTGATCATATATATCTGGTTGGTGAGGGATCAGGGTGGCTTTGTGTCTTATCGATTGTGAACAAGGCATCCTTTCACTCCTGTGGTATCTTCTTCCCCTTCCTGCCTCAATGCCCCAGTCCATTTGCTTGCTACAACAGAAAGATCCTTCTGCAGTTAGACAGCATGCTCTCTGCTGACCTGAAGCTCTGTAGTGGTTATCAAAGTGGGTTTTAGATCAGTCACACAGTTCTACACATCACCGACACACTCATTTCTTCTCCAGCCTCAGCATTTCCTCCTAAACCTTGGTTATTTAGGACTCAATCTTGAATCCTCTCCCAGGAGATGTTAACCTAACCCTGAACCTGGCTTTGGAACCCTGCTCTGAGCCCATGGTACCCATGACTCCTCCAACACTGGACCTGACACACAGGTTGTATATGATACTTGTGTCACTGTCTTGTTCGCTCCATATGAGCCACATAAAACCTGTTCCTTGTTATATTCCTCTGCCTTGGATAATGACAGCTCATTATTCTCAGTAAATATGTATCCACTGAAGAAAAACTTACTTTGGAAGAACATAATGAAGAGACAGGAGAAGTATTTAATAGACTTTACAGTTGGTTTCCCAAATGATACTTCCTGGAACCCTATATGAAGTGAAGACATGGTCCCTGGGCTAACTTCTTAGCTGGCACTGGTTGATGGAGTCCTCAGTTCCTAAGTGCTTTATCATGGATGGGGGGAAAGGAAACTCGAGTGTAAATCTATGCAATGTCCTTTGGACTTTGGAACTAGTCAAATTGAGTTGCCTCTCTGAGACTCAGATTCTGCCATCGATCAGCAGAGTGATAATGACCTTGAAATGTATACAGGAAGTTATACGTGAAACCACCATACCATAGTGCATAGAACATAGTAAGTGTTTGATTTTCTGGATGACAATGAATGAGAGTTATAAAAACTGGCATTTAATCTTGCTTAAGGCTTTTCAATTATCTTTTTCAAGAATTCAAGTCACTGTAGGGGATATGATTGAACAATCCATCTTAGTGTCTTCATTCTGCTTTGAAAACTAACAACACAACTTAGAATGACTTGGCATCCCTCCCTCTGTGTTTTCATCATCAGAATCCCTCAGCATTCCTTCTCTCCTTCCCCTCCCCCTCCTTTCCTCTTTCATTCTCTCTCCCTCCTTTTTCCCCTCCCATATCCACGTGTTCACCTACTTCTATCAGTTCTACTGTTTCTTATCCACTTCCTCATTTCTCACCTATTCCTCCTTTTGTATCTTTAAAGATATTTAATTTGACATTAATACAAAGATATATAATATGGTTGGGTTCAATCAACTCACCACTACCCCAATACCTCTCCTATCCCCCCACCTTTTCTTTGCCACTTCCTTTTGTATCTTATCCTACTGAAAATGGTCAAGAAAATGGGGAAGTCTGTCTCTAAGGTATAAAATAAGTTTTTATTTTTATGGTTAGTTGCTGCTATCCTTGTCTGGTTTTTGTGTGGTTTTGCATTAACGGATCTTGAAATAGTTTTGGATTATATTTATAAAATTTATATTGAGACTGCAGAGAAAAGGACATCAGTATTGTTACCCTAACATGTAATTTCACAGCTGTCTTCCTTTTGAAGTGCTAGCAAGTTTCCCCCTTGGCTGTGTTACTTTTTATGGATTTCTAAGGCTTTCAGACTGTAAGCTGTGGTTATGGAGGGTTTTTTTTTTTTTTCTTTGTAGACATACTTTCTGGTCAACAAATGGATCTTATGAACACAATATAATAATTGTAGCATGAATCTTAAAAGTTCTTATTAATAAAAACAAACCTGAGCCAGGTATTGGGGTAAACACTGAATGATCAGAGAAACAGAACAAGCCACAGCCACCTCGCCTCACCAGTTCCTCAGCTGATCCTGTTTATTCAGACTGGAAGCCTCTGTGTCCTCATCTAAATGGATCTCGGCTGAACTGCTGCTCAAAAGCCTAAAAGCTTAACCAGCTAGTTCCTGGTTTTCATGCCTTATATACCTTTCTGCTTTCTGCCATCACTTCCTGTGATTAAAGGCTCTTGTTACCATGCCTGGCTGTTTCCAGTGTGGCCTTGAACTCACAGAGATCCAGGCAGATCTCTGTCTCTGGATGCTAGGATTAAGGCCGTGTGTGCCACCATTTTCCGGCCTCTATATCTAGTGGCTGTTCTGTTCTCTGACCTCAGATAAGTTTATTAGGGTGCACAATATTTTGAGGAACACAATATCACCACAAATAATCAGTGGCAGGAAAACTCCATTTCCTTCTTCAAGCAGCCCACTTTTTATTCAGCTTTATCTCCCCACATCAGTGACCTATTGAATGCAGTTAAGGCTTCTCCACTGACCTAGCATCCTTATCAGGTGCCCCTACAGGTTCCAGGACAGAAAAATCCATAGCACTAAAATTGGATGAGCCACCAGGGGAGTCACCTGAGAGGTGTCTGTCATATGGGCATCTTCGAAAGACAGCCAGCTTGATCTTCTGAATGTCTGTTTAGTGTGAGAGCATCCTCTTCTCTACATTGACACTTACTGAGTTGTAACCAGTAATGAGACCATAGAGTGCTAATGCTGAGGAACATAGCTGTTGTAAGGCTCCCCAAAGAGACACCATCAGAGAATTGCTGTCATGACCTCATCTCTCCTTTTGAGAATGTGGCATTTTCTAAAAGAAACAGAACTTATGAAAACTGTTCAGTAAATAGATTATTATTTTTTTTAATTTTTCAAGCTGATTTCCAACAATATTCTATTATATATGCACCCTGAGGTGATGCCATGCAAAGTATTACTGGGAACCAGTTCTCTGGTATTTTGGGTCTTCATAGACAGCTTTTTGCAAGCCATGGGAATTGTGAGTATTCTGGTCACTATCCTACTAAGGGACCCACAACCATCCACCTCAGCATAGTTGGCCTTGCTAATTGTACCTTAATTCAGAGGAAGAAAGAACTTTGCATTGCTAATTGCCCTTTAATTCATATGTAAACACATAGTTCAGCAAGAAATCTTCGTCCCATTTCTGTGGCTTATTGCATACCAATCTTAACTTTCCTCTGCTCCTCTTTGGCTTTCTGTGAGTGGGAGTGGAAAATTCAGTGCATTCTCTGTACTGCCATAATTCAGAGCATTTTTCTTATGTGTGTGATCTCAAATACCTTTTCAACATCTCTCTGGAAAACTGAAACAAGAACTCAGAGGTGGGGAGGCAAAGGGAGAGAATTCTACCATTGGGTAGACTCTACAATATCATTTCAGCTAGATTTCAGTTCTCTAGTGGTATTTCTAATATAATCTTTATGTGTTTTACTTGCAAGATTGACTTTTTCCTAGATAACTGTAGCCACCACAGAACAGGGCATTCCCTCCGTGTGATCGAATGGTGTTTTCATTGTGCACCTGTAATTCAATGAAGCAAAAAAAGGCTTGTTTATAGGGAAAGATACACTGGACAGAGCCAAAGATGAAAAATGAATACTCTCATTAACTTTTACATTGTGCTGGGTTGAAAATTTTGTCTGTTTCTGGTGTTGCTACAGCAGCATTCAGCTTATTTCAAGGTCAACAAAAATATAACCATTTCTGTGTGTTTTGATAAAATGGTATCTATTGCTTTATACTTGGAAAAACTTAGATAAATGCTGTTAGAAAAAAGTTGATAATTCCATCTTGAAATAAATAACTGCCTCCTTGAGGTATACAAAGAGCAGGTAATTCTGCATCTCTTTTCTTTACCTTTGGGAATGAAATATCAGGAAAACAGATCTCTAACATTAAAGTATATCAGAGTATAGACCACTAGAGATATTTTTTCTCCTTTTTTAATTTATTATATTTGTGTTTTAATTTTACACATCAGCCATGGGTTCCCCTGTCCTCCCCCTCCTGCCCCCACCCCCACCTCCCCTCCATCCTCTCCCCTCCATTCCCATGTCCTCCAGGGCCAAGACTCCCCTGGGGATTCATTTAAACCTGGTGGGTTCAGTACAGGAAGGTCCAGTCCCCTCCTTCCAGGCTGAGCAAAGTGTCCCTGTGTAAGCCCAAGGTTCCAAACAGCCAGCTCATGCACTAAGGACAGATCCTGGTCCCACTGCCTGGGTGCCTCCCAAACAGTTCAAGCTATTCAATTGTCTCACTTATCCAGAGGGCCTGATCCAGCTGGGGGCTCCACAGCCTTTGGTTCACAATTCATGTGCTTCCATTCATTTGTCTATTTGTCCCTGTGCTTTTCCAAGACAGACACATGACTTACTAGATTAGGTCTTAGTTGAATACCAAACATGGAAATGTTGGCCAACTTTTAAAACAATGAGGCTGTGTGGCTGTGAAAGTTCAAAATCCAGGTCTGTGGCTATATTCTCAGACTGTTTAGAACAGAATCAGGTGATTATAATTTTTCTCAGTTAAGGGCAGGATCATCATCAATTTATCAAATTTGTATATCAATCTATATACATATAAATAATTTAAAGAATTCCTTTATCAAATTGTCTTGTTTGGAGGAGGGCAGGGCTTGAACCAAGAACCTTGTTCGTGTAAGCATATGCTCTACTACTGAGCTCAACCCCCCAACCTGTAGTTTTCTTTCATTTTGGCATTCATTTATAGTTGTGGTCATAGCACTATTCAAGATAAATTATATATAGCATATAAGTTGCATTTTGCTTTAGAGTTAAAAGCAGCATTCTTTTTTTTTTTTTAATTATTATATTTGTTGAGATAACCTGGAAGGCTGATAGGACACCACAAGCCTCCAGGAGCTCTTGGCTCTGGTTTGGACTATAGTAAAGGAGATGGGATGTTTTTCTCATGAAGCAGAGAATTTTTCCATTCTGTTCACTCTGTCTCCAATATGCAAACAACAGTCTGCTGTGGTTTCAGTGCCCACCAAGTGTTTGCTTTCAGATGGGCAAAGGCTTGTTTTGCTATCTGTGACCACCTGGTATATTTATGTTTTCAGAATTCACAGATTTTGAGACTGTAATTTTGTAGAATTCAAAGTCAACTACTTCTCCTAATAGTTGTAAAAACTCAGGCAAGAAATGAAACTATCTGAGAAAGACCCACTCGGGAAACAAGAGAACTTAATATAATTTTAGTCAAAGTTGTATGCAGATTATAAATGTATGTATGTGTTTTTCCTGCATGGAGATGTTTTAATTGACAGAAATCTGCCTCCCATCCATATGTGGTTCTATTACCTTTAGGTTTACAAATACTCTGCTAGATTCATGTGACACAGGCTTCTGCTGCTAGAAGCCATTGATAACTAAAGCACCACTTTAAATAATTTACTCTGTTTCACAGCAGTTGTATTTGGAACATAGGACATAATAAAAACAAAGCTATGTTTCGGCACTACAACCATCTATTGAACACTATTGTTACTTATGAAGAAAACTCTTAAATGGCTCCACTAAAGTTTGGGTTGCTTTCATTATTCTGAGCCCACTATTAACATTTGCAGGGAGCCAACTGCTGCAATTTTAATTGAACACGGTTTCCTTTCACGTCAACTCAAGGCCAGGGAGCCTGTGGGTAATTCTCAGACAAGGTTTATCTCCCTCCCAAAACTGAGCTCTACCTCCAGGTAAAATTAGACTATAAATTACCAAGTAAATTTAATTCATGGATGAAGGCTTCAGGGGAGAAAATGGACCAACATGAAAATCTACTTTAAAAGCAACATGTGCTTTATCCATCTCCATTTGTTGAGAAAAATTCTCCCCAAGCTAAGGTCCATCTGACAGCAATTAGATGGAAAGGTCCCTGGTAGTAGAAGAGCTGGTCAATCAGCTCCTGGGAGGAGCAGGAGCTGTTACAAGATCTTACTGCTGGCAAATTGGCTAAAATGGGACTCTTCCGAACAGAATACTTAATTGGAGAGTTTTCTTCTATATCCATTGCTATAATGATCTGAAATTTTTGGATTAATATATATTATTAATTTGTTAACATTATATTAACTAATTCATTCATATATCTATATATCTTCTATCCACAAGAAGCTGATTTTGAAACCCTTCTGAGAAGTTGTAATTCTTAGTCCACATATATGTACAGTCACTAAATGCATGAACTGTGTTTACTCCTTTTGTTGAGGAATTAATTGGGCATTAATTTGTTGTTTAACTACATCAGCAAAATTTAGAGGAAGCATGAGGAGGGTGAGAACTCCCAATGTCTTGGATAGGATGACAAAGAGAGGTAAAAACTTGTGGGACTCTGAGCCTCGTTGCCCTGTCTCTCAGCTGCACTTGAGTAATAAAGTATGTTCTAGGCAACTAGGACTTTGCTGAAGGAAGATCCCTTGACAAGACATGGTTTTAGATAGTGAGTAAATCAACTGAGGTCATGTTGCAAAAGGATTGCAAAAACATTGTTAAATGGAATATATGGTAGAAAGGAAGAGAATTGAGGACTCCTAAAGAATCTACATTGGTTAATAAGGGTGACCTACACCAGTTTGTGACAGAGGAAAGATAAGGAAAATGTGGTGTACATATCCATATCCATCATACACACACACATATACACATACACATGTGCATACTCACATGCATACAATAGAACTTTTTTGTTCATAAAGAAATGTTTGCAGGAAAATGGATGCAACTGGAGAATTCTGTTAAGTAAAATAATCCAGTCTAAGAAAGACCAGCATCACATTTTGCTTTCATTTGTAGTTGCTAAATTTCATACAGATAGGTAAAATTGTGTATGTATATATGACATGAACTCTTTTATAAAGGATTTGGCCACACCTGCATGTAGTCTCAGTATTGGTGAGGAAGAGATGAGAGGGTCCCTGAGGTCTGCTGGCCAGCCAGCCTAGCCTAATAAATAACTACAGATGATGCAAGAGAAGCTTCTCAAAGAAGAGCAATTGAGGAAGATACTTGACATCAATCACTAGGATCCACACATAGACCCTCACATGTACATGTGTACATACATACATACATGCACACATACATATATTCTATGATTCAGATAATAACAATCAGTCAGAAACTTCAGTGCCCCAAAGGTACTGTTATCAGCTCTCTTTATTCTGCATGTTTTTCAGTTTTAATGAGCTAAAATTTGTTCTGTTAACTTTTTGTTACTTTTGTTTTCATCAAAATTTAGGGAGATCTTACTTCCTAATGCAGTAGGAAGAAGAAAAGCAAAGAGTTTCACACCTAAATAGTCACTTAGAGTAAATTTCCATAGAGTCCACTGATCTTGAGATGGTACATTCTATTCTAAAATTCCTAATGGTCACATTTTTTGTCTCTGTGGTGACCTGTGTATAGGTATACTGTGTAGCTATGCCAGCATACATGCACACATGTACACACTATGCTCAGGTGCAGTGCTTCTGTAGAGGGACCACAGCTTCATAGGACCTTTCCAAACACACCACTATTTGGCAGCTACAAAAAGGCAATGTTGATAAAGATCCATGATGCAGTTCAACAGAGCCCAAGAACATCTCTGAATATGTACAGTCTATCTGAACTCCTAATAAGGAGCTTGCAGTGACAGCAATCTTGAGTCTTCTGCATGCATCATAGGACCAGGATAGTATCAGAATCCTGCTGGAGAGCCTATCCATCCATTTTGACAACCAGAGAATTCTCCAGGGCTTTCTTCTGTCATGGCCCTTGTTCAGCATTGTGATGTGGGCAGGAGAGGTGTGTTCTAATGGGGAATTCACAGACAGGGATGATGCTCTATTGTTTGTCTGCTTGGAGTGTTATAGTCTCTTCTGATATGCTTCAGGGACCACATTTCTGTGAAGAGACGCAATAGCAAATAACCTGAAAACTGGAATCTCTTACATCAGAGGAAGTTTATAGGCTTTACTCTTTGGGCATGTTTCCATAGTTTCTTTCTGCAATCAATATGTATAGGGCTTTGACTCCATGGAGTTCATTATACATATGAGATGCAAGCAGATATAAATGTTAATCTAAATACAGTATATGTGTGTTTATCTATATATCTATATCTAGATAGATGAGAGAGAGAGAGAGAGAGAGAGAGAGAGAGAGAGAGAGAGAGAGAGAGAAACCCCAAGGTGGTAATGAAGTAAAGTAGTTTTTAGGGTACATGGTGCTTCCAGGGAAGCATGGTTTAGCAACATGCCTCTGTGGTGGTGCAGCAAATGTTTTCAGAGTTATATGTGTTCTGTGTATATGGCTTTGTGTGATTTCCCTCTCAGAATCAAAAATAGTGTAAAGATGGTAAAAGGCCTTTGTGATCTGAATGCAGTGAAACCAGGCCCAAGATTTCCAATCGGTTAAACTTATAAGAGAAATAACAATATCTCTCCCATACAATGGTAAATTCCTGGCTACCTGGTCGCCTAACACTCAGCTACTAAGTTGTCAGAATCCATTTGGGAGAATGATTCTTTTATGATGTGTTTCTGCTCTTTTGCTAGTATTGCCTTACAATTCAAATAAATTCAGGCTTCTGCCCTGGACTGCCATTATTATCGGTCTTATTCATCATCATTCTGGACATTCTGGGCAATCAAGAGAGATACAAAACAAAATGAAATACAAACGTTGGAAAGAACATATAAACAGTCTTCATGGAAGCAAGAGTCAGAGAAATTAAATGGGTCATTTGCAAAGGAAGCCATATGGATCACCAAAAAGCACACAAAAATGCACCATCTTACAGGCAACTAAAACACTAACAGGATAACACTTTTTATTTGTCAGTTTAGTGAAGGTGATAACAATGACAGCTGCCCTTGTTGAAAAGTTACGGGTATGACATGGATTAGATGTCCCAGAAGGACAATTAAATATACATATCACAATCTTAAACATTTTCATGTTCATTGCTACAGCAAAACTGCTCCTAGGAATTTGCCATAGGCATGTCTCTTTGCATTGCTAAACTCTTTGAGAATCTAATGAAACCACTGAATCCTCTCTTGGAAAGATATAAGCATGTGATGCAACTGAATCTGCATTTTATCTCTCACACTGTATAGGGATCGACAAACTCCAGCAAAATGGTAATTACTCATAGTATGTGAATTACTATAACAAGTGGAAGAGATCCATAAAGCTCAAATCTGTGTAACTCCATATTTAATAGATTCCATAAGTAAAATTCTGTCCAAATGTATTATATTCCTTTATATTTTTATTTATTTACTTTAAAAATGTTGAGACAGGTAGTTTAAATAGTCCAGGATGGCAGGGAACTCTTTATGTAGTTTAGAATCTTAAACTCCTGGTCTTGCTGCCTCTGCCTCCTAATTGTAAGTAAGGTATATGTAACCACACACTAACATCCTTTATACCAATAGAAAAGGAAAAATGATTGTCAGGATCCAGTCTACAGTGGAATGAGTCTCATGGGTGTTTTTAACCTGAAGATCTTTGTTCTTTCTTTTCCTTTATATTTTTAAAGTTTTAGCAATTCCCTTGGGGGTCACCACTTTCTCATTGTTGGGACAGAATGCCAATAGAACTCAATGGATAAAATGTCTGTTTTGTCTCACTGTTTCAGCCCTTTGTATCAGGAAGGGCATAGTGTTGTGGTGCAGCTTGGTTTATGGGGCCAGGAGTGCTTTCATGGCTCTTCATCAGGCAGCAGACAGGGAGTATAGACAGCTATACCTGAATTTAGGGGTGTATTTCAAAGTTCTGTCCTAAAGTCTCCACAGTCTTCAAAATAGTGCCGAGCCTTTGGGGGACATTGCAGCTTTAACGTGTAGCACACTCACCATCCCCATTTGAGTTTGTCCTGCTTTTCCTTGTTAAAGTTTGGGTGACTGTCAGGCAGCAAGCACATCTTTGCAGCATCTGTTACTGTGTCGTTTGATTGGGGTCAGATTGTTCCCTGTAAATGTATCTCTCCATTCATTATTACTAAGAATCTCTTGGTGAAGTGCCTTGGGCCTTTGTGAATATTTATGTCCTCATCAAGCGGCCATCCCTAGTTTTAACATCTATTGATTTGTTTTAACTGAAAGTGGCTGCTGAATTGTGTCTTTGTAGTTTCATCACCTCTGTTACCTTTCTTAATATCATGAGAACTTCACTTTTCCTTCCAGTTGTTCACTCATTTATGAAAATAAGAACTGACCCTGATTCTCATTGTATGTAATTGCCATCATCATCATCATCATCATAATATTAGCCAGACAGCCCTTGTTTGGTCAACAAGAGAGCCTTCATGCTGCTGCGGTCCTTTAGACACACCATAGTTATTCTATCTTCCTATTTTCTGGCACAGTGAGATGTTCTGGAATGGTCTCAGTTTTGAACTGTTAGTCCTGGAACCAGACAGGCCTTTTTACTACAGGCATGCTACTGTTCACAGGGTACTGGACATAGCTAAGAAACGTGTGTGTGTATCCATGTACACAAAACCTACCTGTGTGTTGATACCAGTATCTATCTGTCAATATACATCGAAAGCCATGGATTTGTTTTAATTCGTCAGACCCTCCAGGATTTTGCCTTCCACATTGGCTTCCAACAGGGAGAATCTTAGTTCTTTATTTGCTATTTTAACTTGCGGCTCTAAGCAAGTACAAAGCAGGCACATCTTCACTTTAAAAAGCAAACAGCAAATTAAATTTCCTTTGCCTTGTAGTTTTTCTTGCTTAAGCCTGAGGACAGGTTATCTGAGTGAAACATTGGTTTTCTTTTTTTGGCCCCTTCACTTTGGTTTCTTGTTTCTTTTACAATCAGTGAGATTCCCTGATTTGTATTCTTTGTTTTGTTTTATTAAGAAATTTTCTATTCATTTTACATACCAACCACAGATAGCCCCCTCCTCATCTTCCTGCCCCCCAGTACCCCCCAACCCTCCCCTAATTCCCACCTCCTCCAAGTCAAGGCCTCCCATAGGGAGTCAGCAGAGCCTGGTACATTCAGTTGAGGCGGATCCAAGCCCCTCTTCCCTGCACCAAAGCTGTGCAAGGTGTCACACTTAAGGCACTGGGCTCCAAAAAGCTGGCTCATGCACCAGGGATGGGTCCCTATCCCCCAAACAGTTCAAGCTAAACAATGTCTCACCTATTTAAAGGTCCTAGTCCAGTACCATGGGGACTCCTCAGCTATTGGGCCATAGTTCATAGGTTTCCACTAGTTTGGCTGCCTGTCTCTATACATTTTCCCATCATGATCTTGATGTCTCTTGCTTATAGAATCCCTCCTCTCTCTCAATTGGATTCCTGGAGCTTGGCCTGGTACCCAGCCATGGATCTCTGCTTGTTTTTATCCCACTTTGAACTCTTTCTCCCCATTCCTGTTGCCTGTATTAATCTCAGTTTCCCTGATTCTAAAAGCTGGCATTTCCCTAAGTGTGTGCTCTGTTCTCACATCACATCACTGTGAGATTTAAATCCCATTACCAGCCACCCGCTGTTGGAAATCAGCCCCAGTTTTTTGGGGGTTTCCTTTTTTCTAACTGAGCAGATTCATAAAAATGTGTGCCTTTACTTCCTCTTCTTATTTATACAGAGCAGTAACTTTGTGGTTTGCTTTGATTAACATTATAATAGAGCCCATAAGTCATTCTCTATGAGTAAATTCCTTGTCATAGTATACTATAGTACATATAATATATTTTTGTAATAGCATCTTAGATGAAAATAGTGTAATTTATCAAAAAGCTTTGTTTTATATGAGCATGAAGGTTTTTATGTGTTTAATAATCATAAGTGATGACATAATGGATAATTCATGATGGAGCATTCTTATATTGATGAGACATCTCTGGAAAACCCCTAGGTGTAGCATTATTAAGGAAGAAGGCAGAAGGGAATTGCACATGAACAATTCCATTCTAAAGTGTCACACCAATCATCAATCATTTGCAATCCAATCATCAAAAAATCAGAGTGACCTCTTCCTCCTATTCTTGACATCAAGAAAGCAAGCAAGGAGTATTATATTGGAGGATTTGAATGGAGAAAAGGGAGAGGAAAAATGATGAGATTATACCCCCAAAGTTAAAAAAACAACTCTTTGAAAGATTAAAACCAGGAAGGTGATAAAAAACGGAAGACCAAACCAAATATGGCTTTTACAATATTTCTGCTCCATCTTCTGTGATTTTCTGTGAGGCTTAATTATAAGGATTGTATTATAGATGTATCTGTTGAGGTTGGGCACCCCACGGTTCCTTATTCTTTTGATAAATGTGGATCTCTCTAATAGTCTTTATCATTGGAAAAAAAAAAGAGAGAGCTTCTTTGAGAGAAGGATTGGGAGCTATACTTATCTGTGAGCGTAAAGATAAGCATTGAGAAATTATGTTGATTTAGGATAGTGACAGTAGTAGCTTCTCCTCTCAGGAATACACCTAGCTTGGAAAAAAGGGAATAAAAAATCAAGTTAAAACAGAACAAAAACAAAACTTCAGTGAAAATTTTTGCCAAGGTTTCATTTGGACTTGCCCTTACTGCTCTGGAATACATGGCAGTTCATGGTTGTTTACTATCAGTGCCTCTCCTTTTTGATGTCTACCTTCATAGGACAACAGTTAAGAGCTATGGCCCTTATAGCTGATTGCTTTGTGTATTTATCACTTCTTACCCAATATTGTACCAATGTTAGTCTTTTCAAGCATTGAGTGCCTTATGTAGTCTATTTCTGATAAGCTGTGTACCAAGGGAAATAGAAAATATCCCAAGATCTGAGACTGGGAACATTTCCTCCCTATCACAGAGCCTGTCCCCTTAAACCATTCCTCAGGGTGACTCTCAAGCAGTGTGCTTGGTATTGATTTATCATTAAGAAAATATGTCCATTTGAGGGCCTACAGCAGGCTTCTGAACTTCTGTTCCGCTTTCAATATACCTCACCGATCAGGAAGCAGAGGGAGAAATAACAGCCTTGTCATGAGATAAGGTCTTCTGGTACCACTGGGTGGATCAGCTCTGGCTCTGACCATCCTCAGGTCAGCTCTCTAGATGGGACCCGATGAGGGAATGCGGGTTTCAGCATGGTGTCATTTTTATTAAGTGTCTTTGTCTTCAGGGGCATACTTCAGTGCCTTTTAGATAAATTGCTTCCATCTTGACAGTGACAGTGACAATATTTCCAAGCTTCACATATCCAAGATCCAAATGACAGGACAAATTGCACATTGGAATTGCTTGGTAAGTGCAAGATAGGATGTAAAAATCTCATCTATCTGCCTTACTGAAACAAATTAATAGAATATAGATAGAATAACCAAATTTTTCACTTGAACATGTAATTGTGTGGCACATGCTATGGTTAACAGCAGAAATTCACACATACACACACACACACACACACACACACACACACACACACACACAACTTCATTGTAGTTAATATAGAACTTAATTATTCCTGGATATCAAGTCTCATTTAATTTGCTACTCCTATAGTATACATTTTACAAAGTACTATATCTCTCAGTAAAGTTCCCATGAATCTGTTTTTAGGTTTTGTCTGAATCTAAAATGATGATTTTAGAATTTAGAACCCATAAAAATGCTGAAGCTATAAAATATTCCTCAAAATTTGTGAGTGGCCTTTAGAAAAATTACTGAAATATTACTTGACACGGGCTTGATCATAAATATGCTATGGATAAATATGCACTTGAGAAAATTTATTATTTTTAGCATTGTTGGTATTGTTATAAACAGTTTCCTGACTAAGTACGCAGATACCTTAAGGAATAGATAACCTTGCAGGGAATGGTACCAGACCTACCTTCCTTATTAATATTGTTTTGCTTCACTTGAACATTACTGACTTAGATGCTCGTCAAAATTACTCTCACAGCAGCCTAATGCTTTACTAAACAGCCGGCCACGATACTGCAGTCAGACTCTCCACCATTACAGTCTGACTCGCAGAAGTATGACTAGAGAGTGGCATGCTGAGTTACAGGGGACATTCTTCTGCAAGTTGGGAGACAGACCCAAGTGCTACTTCTGTTCACTGGTGGACCCTGAAGCATCTGCTGACTCCTCATTGGAAATGGGTGGTTTGGTTTAGATCAGAAGTTTCCACTATGATCACTGACAGATATACATTTCCTATCATATATCCTATGCTTTGAACTGTTTCCTTGCCCCCGCAAGCCTCAACAAGTAAATGAAGTTTATTATTTGCTAAATTATATATAGGCATGTCACAGGCAAGATACTGTCAGCAAACACTTTTTAAAAGACTTTTTGGGCTGGGCGGTGGCGCAAGCCTTTAATCCCAGCACTCTGGAGGCAGAGCCAGGCGGATCTCTGTGAGTTCGAGGCCAACCTGGTCTCCAAAGTGAGTTCCAGGAAAGGCACAAAGCTACACAGAGAAACCCTGTCTCGAAAAACAAAATAATAAAAAACAAACAAACAAAAAAGACTTTTTGGAACATTAAAAATAATTAAGAGTTTGACTATTCTCTTCACTATTTTGCTGAATTACTCTGGGATTCAGAAAGACTCAATGGAAGTTCCTCAACTCTTGGGAGGGTTAGATACCTAAACCAGACAAGGGACTCCAGGGGGACTTGCTGGGAGCCTGCTGGGTGCCTATTGGTAGGTTGACCTGCTGTCTGAAGGGATCATCCATGTGAGGACAGATGGAATGCAGCTGATGGCGGCAAGAGTTTTGAATCTTACTGTCTAAACTTAAGTCCTGGCCCCCATCTAATTTGGACAAATTGCTTCATTTCTCTGAACTCTCCTAGTCTGTAGAAACAATGTCATAACATTGCTTACATAATGCAGGCTCATGATCTGTATGAACATTTCACCAAGCACCTTGTATAAGGGAAGCCCTGGGTGACTGTCACCATTACATTTTAATTGCTGTGTCTGCTTTGGATCTCAGGGGTCTCAGGATTCAGGAATTACAAGGATGGTCTCCACTAACCATTCTTCTAGAATCTTCCATAATTGTTATTTTGTAGACAAAAATTTCATAGTTTTCACTATGAACATCATTAGCTTTTAATACTGAAGTTATAAATTAGAGCACATGATCCATGTCCATCACTGGCAGATCTGTTTGCTGTTTGGGCTATAAAATGATTGGCCCGAGGATGCCAATCCTCACAGGGTCCTTTGGAGTTCTGCTCCCCTTTGACCAGCAAGAAAAGAGAAGATTCAAGCTGAGTTCATAAATAATCCCTATGTTTTCTCATTCCCCATTCTCTGAAGTCTGCCAGTGGAAATCAATATGAGAGCAAAGGAGTTTCACTGTGTGGCCTTTGACCTAGGGTTAACAGCGGCTCTTGTTTTTCTCATCTTCTGTCTTGTAACCCAAAGGCTATGAGGCTATCCAGCTATGTTTTCTCTGCCTTCTGTTCCTACCATGCTATTTTATAGCTATTTTATGTCAGCTAGAGAAAGGCAGTCTCCTACAGATCATGAAAGAAGAGCAAGATCTTTCATATCCCAAGGGAAGCTTCTAGGGAGCTTTTGTTCTTGATGGGCCTTTTTTTTTTTTTTTTTTTAAGAACTCCAGAAGTACACTGGACTGATGCCCAGGTTATAATGCTGGACTCGTACAGTTTGGAAGGCTGAAAATTCCTTGGTTGCTAGGCTGTGTGGATTCTAACACTATTATCCATCCATCTTGCATCCTTGTTAGGGGCTAAGGTCACTACTGTTCATAGCTTGTCCCATCTAGAGAGAAGTGGGACAGGTTCTAAGCAGCATAAGGTATGGTCTGGCCTCCAGGAAGGAGGAATGGTGTTGGCTGAAATGAGGACAGACCTCAGGAACCAGGGCTATTTTAGCCATAGCTGAGCAGGAATGGTTATTCATGAATGGAGAGCTGGTGGGCGGGTTGGACAGCTCATTCTTGGGAAGGAGAGGTTCCAAGGACAAGGGCTCTGTGGAAATGCTGTCAGCACTACAGACACTCTTTGGGTCCCTCACACACACAGCCTGTGTACTGTCATGTGTTGTGAATGTCCTCAGATACTCTCTTCAGTTGGGTTGTACAAAGCTTGCTGACACTCTCTGCAGATACCCATTTGGGGTGTAAGTTTATGCCATTAAATGACACATGAAGACAAGTTCTTCTTTCACTGCCATTTGTTTATTGCTCTTAGAATGATTCATTTACACTCTTTTTTTTTGCCTCATGCCTGTCTCTCTGACCACAGAAAAGATTCCAGTGTTTATGGACTGAGGCTAGTTTTTAATCCTCACGAAGGCTGCTGTTCTTGTCTTCTTACAAGTCTCTTTATTTATTCCCCCTGGAAGGTAAAGAACTAAAAAGAAAAAGTCTGTGTACAAGTTTGGACAGATTTAGTGACCAGTTTTGAAAGTTGGAATTTTCTGTAACTCTATGGCCCCAGAAGATTGTACGTCTCATTGACAGGGCTGAGAAGGAACCCATTCATCAAGGAAATATTCATCTCTTTCATACATCACCTCTCTCTCATCACCTGCATCTGGCACTGTTTACAGTTATGTTGGTAGTGGAAATTGTACAGTAGCACACACTGAGCCTTGTGTTCTCAGTGCCATATAGTAGAGAGGATGGCAAGCCTCCCATGGAAGGTATCTAGGACATGGAATGTTCTCTCTCTATAGATTTAGAGCAAGCCCCTGGGACATTGCTGATGTAGATGTATACACCTGCAATACTCCATGCTCTAGAGTTTCTGTTTGCCAATACCTAGCTACTTCTTGACCCAGTATACACAGGGTGTATGGCTGTGTATACACTTGTCAACCCCAGTGGTGAGAATAAGACCACTGGAGCCAAATTTAAGGCAAGCTTGATTTTTATTGGGGTACACCCAAGAGCTGACCAGTGACTGTCTCTTAAGTCAGGTTAAGGAGAGCAGCCCCAAATCCAGTTCTTGGGCCCCTTTCAAGGAGTAAAATCATGAGTAATTGCAAAGCAGGTTTACAGAGGACAGACAATGGGGTGATAGGGAAATGCAGGGAAAAATCTCAAAAGACATCACATGTCACTATGTGATTAGGGAGGATTCAGAGAGGGTCTGGGAGGGTCAGGGAGGGCCAAGGTATTCTCAAAACAGGTCAAGGTCATGGATTGGGGAAGGCCAGGTTCCAGGAAACAGAGAGCTCAGCCCTTACAGTAAAGCAAAACTTATTTTTATAATACACATAATGGCTCCTGCCCTTAAAATAGTGTCAAGCAGGTTCCTCACAGTGTCACTGAATTTTGGCCACTTTGAGAAAATGAGTTTATTTTTTAATTCTTTAAATTAACAGACTATAGCTGTACTTCTTCACAGGGTCTAGGAGGAGCGTTTTGTACATTTCTACATTGAGTAACTATCAGATATTTATAAATAATCTAGCTATTTAACATTTATCATTTCTTCATAATAAGAATATTCAAAATCCTATCTGTTAGCTATTTTGAGCTATCTGATACAATGCATTTGACTACAGTCACTCCTTTATATAGTAGTATATGGAATATTTGATTTATTCTATCTGGCTGTCACTTTGGACACTTTAACCAGGCCCCTACAACTCTCCAAGTTTCTGCTTGCGATTATCCTACTCTCTATTTCTGTAATTTTGGCCTTTTAAGATTCTACATTCTTGCTGTTTGTGAGAGTTGCAAAATTAAGAATATCATCTTTATTTTTAAAATGCCTGGATGTATATGAATCTGGACAAAAGTTCCTTTACAGAAGTGCCTGACAATTGAATCCTGTTAGTCATTTGGAAAGGTTGATGTCATCTTAGATGCCAGTGACCATTTCAGGACAGGGATAATGAAAACATGGAGGGACAGCACCAGCCACTGGGGATGTCAGTCATCCAATAGTAAGATGGTCAGTGGAAATTCAGACTCTTCTATGTCCAGTTCTTCACAGATCACTAAGCAGTTGCTCACACCCCACAGATTTTATGTACAAACTGTGTTCCTAGGACTACTATCTGATTTATTCTGGGTACATCTCCTGTCTGTATCTAAGTATGCACTTTAGACAGAGTTAGTAATGATAATATCCCATCCCAACATCCCAAAGCAGGTGTGATGTCACATCTTCAATCCCAGCACTGGTGAGGTAGAGAGATACATCTCTTTGAATTCAAGGACAGTCTGGTCTACCTAACAAGTTCAAGGCACTCTGGAACTACATAGTGAGACCCTGTTGAAAAAAAAAAAATCCATCCTAGCCCACAGAGTTGTCAATAAATTTGATAAATTTGTTGCTTTTACTGTCACATGTGATACAAACATCCTTTGTAACTCTTCAGTTCCCTTGGGGTTTGATTTTGCTGTGCACATGTAAGTGATAACTTGAGACCTTTAACACATACTATTTAGTGGTGGCTCTTTTTCTGTCATTGGTGAGAGTAGACACTAGTTTAACCTGCATAGATTCTATCTATGTATCATGCTTTACCTCAATGCTTTAAAATCCCCTTTTATCTATAGATTATTAAGTAGCTTTTATTAGGTAAAGTTTTTAAATTATTTTACTTATTTATATTTTATATATATATATATGCTCTGTAAACCAGAAGAGGGCATCAGATCCTATTATAGATGGTCATGAGCCACCATGTAGTTGCTGGAAATTGAACTCAGGACCTCTGGAAGAGTAGCCAGTGCTCTTAACCCCTGAGCCATCTCTCTAGCTCCAAGCTTTTATTATTGTCTCATAAAAATCTTTGAGTCTCTAATCTCTGCTTCATTCTTCTCTAAACACACTTCCAAAATAAAAGTATTTTCCTTAAAAATCTTTACCTTATGGATAATAAACATAAAGAGAGTTACATTTTTTCTTGGCTTGCTGTCAGAATTTTACTATTAGGAAATTATTTTTTATTTCAGTGAGTCATCTACAGCTTTTAATGAAGTTTTTGAAAATGTACCTTTTAATTTTCTTGCAGTTGGAGTATCTGTATAACTTTTAGAAAGAAGTGTGTGTGTGTGTGTGTGTGTGTGTGTGTGTGTGTAAATGATAGCAAACTGAAAGCAGATCAAAAGAATTCCCCTTCTTCTAGACTATCTTTATTTCATCAAATCTAAAATGATAATTTCTAGTTTCAGTGAATAGGATGAATGTACTTTCTTGTTTTTGTAAAATACAACATGAAAATGACCATCTTAAGCCATTGTTTCATAGTATTTCTATTGATTATTTGAGAATATCACATCATGCACCTTGAACACACTCACTTCCTAGTCCTCCCAGGTCTGCCTCCCACCTTCTTGGACCCCCTCCCCACCCCCCAAAAAAAGGAAGAAGAAGAAACAAAAAACAAACAAATAAAACAACAAAAAAGCCAAGTCAAATTTGTGTTGTCCATATATTCACAGAAGTCAAACTCTCAGTGGCCAGTCCCTTAAAGAAAACTGAGTCCTTCCTGATTTTATCCCCACAAGAAACCATCAATTGTGGAGAGGTAGATTTAAGCATCCTCATCATAATTTTTAAGAGTTCCCTTTAATGGATCTTAAGCATGTTTTGAGTACACACGTCAGTAGTAGTATTTCAGGCAAATGTTCTAGCACCATCACCACCACTGAGCAACGTGACTCCCCCAGGAGTAAGACAAAAAGCTCAGGACCTCTCAAGCAAGAGCAGTTCATTGCTGTGTTCCATATCCCCATCTCCCACTGTGATTTTCACTGTTCTAATATAAGATAAATTACAGTGTTTATCTTTTTTTTTTTTCCAAGACAGGGTTTCTCTGTGTAGCTTTGAGCCTTTCCTGGATCTCGCTGGGTAGACCAGGCTGGCCTCGGACTCACAAAGATCTGTCTGCCTCTGCCTCCCAAGTGCTGGGATTAAAGGCATGCACCACCACTGCCCGGCAAAATTTTTTTTCTTTTTTGGCCGGAGCTGAGGACTGAACCAGGGCCTCGTGCTTGCTAGGCAAGCAGTCTACCACAGAGCTAAATCCCCAACCCCGTGTTTATCTATTTTAAGACTGATTTGTTTTATTGAACAGTAACATTCTCAGAGTTTATCCACGTGATAGTATATGTAAGAACTTCTCCCCTTGGGACTAAGTAATATTCCATTGTATGTGTGTATTCACTTGAATGGCTCTTTCCACATTTTATCTCTAAGGCATAATGGGCTCTTTGATCATGAGCATACAAATAATCTCAGTCAAATCCTGCTATTTGCTCTTTTGAGAAGAATGAATGAGTCTTATGAATCAAAAGATGTGTTAACTTTTTGATGAACCTCCATAGTGTTTGACAGAAGTTGAATATATTCATGATTAAAGGCCAGTCCTCTGGTTGGCTCTGTTGGGACATGACAGTACTTTGGAGCAGGTGGGAATTAGTAGAGACGTGAGATATTTCTCATGTGAGCCCCTTTATAGTTCTTGAAGAAGGTTGCAAAAGGCTCAACCTTAGCTGTCCCTACCTCCTTGTCTTTTCTGCTCCTGCTCAGCATCTGACCTCTTCTTTGTAGTTGGAACTTTTCATTGGGACTACTGGCTCCCCAGTAATGACATGGAGAGTAATTAATGACATGGAGAGTTATTATTAATTATAAAATCTCAGCTGATAGCTTGGGCTTGTCTTTAGCTAGCTCTCATAACTTAAATTAACCTGTTTCTATTAATCTATGTGCTGCCCATGCTTTTTCTGCATCTGGCTGCTTGTTTCAGAGAGAACCAGTACACAAAAGGTTGCACTAGAACCCCATTTTTATGTTCTAAAGTTTTTGTATGCAGTCCCTGTGGTTCCACTGGCATAGCCATTGACTTGGAGCCATTGTGCCTAAGTATCAGCTCTCAATTCTATCCCCTTTCCATGAATCTTTTTCTAGATTCCCCTTTCTCATATTCATGGTGTTTAGATCTCCATGTCTAAATTTAAACCCAATTCCGCACCATTTTGCACTGCTAACTGACCACTGTATGTTTTGTTTTGTTTTGCTTTGTTTTGTTTTGTTTTGCTTGTTTGTTTTTTAACTCTTTGGGCGCCTGCCACCCAGCTCCCAAATAAATACACGGAGACTTATTCTTACTTATATGAATGCCCGGCCTTAGCTTGGCTTATTTCCAGCCAGCTTTTCTTGACTTGAATTATCCCATCTGCCTTTTGCCTCTGGGCTTTTATCTGTCTCCATTCTATATACCTCTCTTTCCTTCTTATTCTGAGACTGGTTTCATGGCTTGGTGGCTCGTCCCTGGTGTCCTCCTCTCCTCTTCCCTTTCTCTCTCTTTAAGCTCTCTGCCTGCCAGCCCCACCTGTTTCTCTCTCCTGCCTGGATGTTCAGCTCTTTATTAGACCAATCAGGTGTTTTAGACAGGCAAAGCAACACAGCTTTACAGAGTTAAACAAATGCAACATAGAAGAATATAACACATCTTTGCATCATTAAACAAATATTCCATAGCATCAAGGAATGTAAAACATCGTTACCATTCCATGACAAACCGCTTAGTTTTATTCAGTTCTTTGATGTCTATGTTGCAGTGGCAACAGTTCTACCCATTCTGATGAGAAAAACAATAATGTATATCTCTTGGGAGATTATGAACAAGGGCACATGAGGTCAGAGAACAACTAGGGGAAGTCAGTTCTCTCCTGCCATCATGTAGGTTCAGGGATCAAACTCGTCTTCAGGCTTGGCCGAAAGTGCCTTTATGAGCTGAATCCTTTTGCCTTCACAAAGCTTTAAAAAAAAAAAGTATCTGAATCCTTTGGAGTTATTTTTCCTGCTTTCAATAGTGCCTATCTAGCTATTTGATAACCTTGCATTCTAGTGTCCCCTAATCTCTCAGCTACAGTCATAGAACTAGATGGCCATCATTTCACAAACTGGTTGAAAAGTAGCTAGGCATTATCTTATTTTCAAAACTTCTCAGTGGAAGGGGGAAATGATGCTTCAGGCTGTAATTTGGACAGAACACTTTTTTTTTTTTTTTTTTTTTTTATCTCTTTGGTATTTGCTGAAGCAAGCAGCATAAAGGAAATCAAAAATGGAAGGATTTGGGGAAAGGATCCAGCCAAGAAATAAGCCTCATAAAGGCTTTGTTTTGCTGATTACCAGCCTCCTGATTTCCTGCTGTCCTTGAGCACTCACATTTCCAATTTGATTGAAATAAACTTCTAGTGACCTATGATTTCAGAGAAAGGTCAAATTAAAGATCATCATCATCGGTAACTGTTAATTTAAAAGGTGTTTGAAAGAGGGAAGGAATTTTCCCAGCCTTAGATTTTAAAACTCAACTCTGTTTAAAGAGTTTTGATGCATTGGCCCCAGAAGAAACTTGCTAGGAAGGAAAGGAAGAAGTTTTGCTTCTCTGGGGTCAAGGAGTATACACACCTCCTGGTGGCCCTGCCTCTTTAGTGTGTGATGTCTTTTTCTCTCAGCCTATCAGAGTGAGTGCAGTTCTGACCCCCCTACCCCCACCCCTTTTCTTCCTATCTCCCATCTGCAGGTCACCTATCTGGGGAAAGTTCCCACCACAGGCATGCAGTTTTTGTCTGGCTGCACTGAAAAGCCAGTCATTGAGCTCTGGAAGAAACACACACTGGCCCAAGAAGAGGTTTTTCCGGCCAATGCCCTCCTAGAGATCCGTCCATTCCAAGTGTGGCTTCATCACCTTGACCACAAGGGTGAGGCGACGGTGCACATGGATACCTTCCAGGTAGCCCGCATTGCTTACTGCACAGCTGACCACAATGTGAGCCCCAACATCTTTGCCTGGGTGTACAGAGAGATCAACGATGACCTGTCTTACCAGATGGACTGCCATGCTGTGCAATGTGAGAGCAAGCTAGAGGCCAAGAAGCTGGCTCATGCCATGATGGAGGCCTTCAGGAAGACTTTCCACAGTATGAAGAGTGATGGGCGGATCCACAGGAGCAGCTCCTCTGAAGAGGCTTCCCAGGAATTAGAATCTGATGATGGCTGAAGGAATTTAAGATGTTCCATCGAAGGCAGCGTTTGGGCAAGGAATTTCAGAAGATAGGTGCATTTGCAATGATTCAAATTTGGTATGAAAAGGCTGACCATGCTTTTTAAATTCAGAAGAGCAATTCTAAATCTAAAGAAATGTATCATTAATTATGTGACATTGAAATCTGCTGCTGCTGTGACCATGAGGAGAGTGGGTGTATGGGCGGAGAGGAAGGTTCCAGACTGTCTTCTTGGTTTTTTCTCCTATTCCAACACTTCCTGGTGGGAGATCTCCACGCCTATTTTCACCTTTCTCAGGCAAATACTATCTGGCTGTAGTCTGATGGACTGTTCCAATCTGCCTTATGAAATCCAACAAGAATGTTAAAGGCATCTTTGTGATCCCTAGGCTGGTGGGTGGTATGGGGAGGTGATGCTGGTGTGGAGGCCGCAGGATGGAAGGGACACGTCCAGTCCAGATAACTGACTGATTGTTCCTCTCTCTTGGCATGTTTGCAGACACTCTCCTCAGTACTGGTGAATCAGCAGAACTTGGATTGAGCTTTTACAACTAACAGCACGCTAGATGGAAGTTAATTTGCAGTTCTTTAACTGCAGTAATACTTTGATTCACATTGTATTTACTTCATCTATTTTCTTAGAATCCTTGCAACTAATGATCATTTTCCTCCTCTTACCCCACCATGTTCTTTCTCCTTCCAGCCTCCCCAAGGGATGGAGGCTCAACATACTGCAGGACTCCAACAGGGAAGAAAATAATAAGTTAATTAAATAAACAGTCAGCAGACCTACCAGGAGTCTCAGACACCAGAAACCCTAGAACAAAAGGGGAATGGGTGACCCAGGGATATAGAGGTTGCCCTTATTAGGTCCTGATTTATAGCAACTTACTTGGTTAAGTCTTATTGGATGGCTCCTTCATGGAAAGTTTAAACTCTGACATGACATTGTCCGGGAAGTCTTGCTCCATCATTCAACCTTGAACTCATGTAGGGAATGAGTGATCAAGTCAGTTTGCCTAGAAATCCCATGTCTATCTGGAAACCTAAAGGGAAATGTGACCTTATTGTCCTTAAGTCAGTAATATCTTAGAGTCAGAATAACCCCTTTGACTATCAATTCTGAAGAGAAATTATCATTGATAGCTTGAGATCTCTCAATTGAGATCTCAAGATCTTTGCATATCATAATCATGGAAAGTATTCATTAAAATATACACATTTAAGATGAATAGTCACATTAAGAGGGCACATGAGCCACCTTTTCAAGTGATGTTGCTCTTTTAAAAGGTGTGTTTTATTTCTGGTGATGCTAAGGGCAATGGGGCACCTTAGAAGCCTTAAGTGAAAGCTAATATAATCCAGACAGCAATGGTGTTGGTATTTTAGTCTGTGTACCCATGTGTCCATGTATGTGTGTGTGTGTGTGTGTGTGTGTGTGTGTGTGTGTGTGTGTGTGTGTTCCCCATGTGGGTCCAGTTTCAAGGCATGTACAATAAGCATGGAGTTGTTTGGTGAGGACTCACCTCCTGAAGATATGCTTGTTGCTTTATGACAATTGTAAACTATTCTTTAGATAAATGCATTCACTCTTTAATAAAAATATGTTTGTGTTAATAAAGCCAGGATGTTTCATATTTTATATGAATTTCCCTTTTTTTAAGGAATGGAAATTTGACATGTAAAATAAATAAAACTTGGTAAACAGGGCAATTTTATCTTTTTTTAAAATTGATCATACATAAGATATTCCTTGTGTTTTGAGATCTTTTTCAATTTGGTTTTTATGCTTGACTGCCCCTTAATTGAGACAATAATGTTACTAATATGGTGTTGACCTAGATTAATGGGATGAACTTTTTTCAGAGAAGAATGTTTCCAAACATTTTGCAAATAGTTGCTGTTTAAAACCCCCTTTTCATCTTTTATAGAACCCATCCTGAAATCCTGAAAGGTAAGCATAGAATGATTCCTTTGGAAAATGGATAAAAATGTCTCTCCAGGCCATGATCTCTTAGAATGGCCACATATTAATAAAGCAAAGAAACCGGCTGTGAAGAAATGTCCTTCTTGGAATCAGTAACGAACAGAAAGGCTTCGAAGGAGATAATATGCCTGCTGAACAGATGGACTCAAGTATTGATTATCCCCAATTCTGATTGAAATGGCACATCTCTGGAGTTGAAGTTCTCCCGATTTCAAGTTCACACTTTTTTTTGAGCTGAGGATCGAACCCAGGGCCTTGTGCTTGCTAGGCAAGCGCTCTACCACTGAGCTAAATCCCCAACACTGAAATTCACACTCTTGATCTTGAATTTAAAAGGAACAAAAGAGTGAAGAAGGGGACAAAGGAGGAGATAGAAGAGAAGGGATGAAAGGAAAAAGGAAGTAAAGTGGAAAGGAAAGTAAGAATGAGAAGGAAAGAACCCAGGCATCACATCTCAAAATAATGTTGCCTTCCTCACTCAGATGTGTATGTGGTTATTTATTGCAAAATATTTTTGCTAGAAATCTGTTTTGAGGACAAATCATGACATGCTCTGTGACTGGCTTGGATAATATCAGTGTGAGGATTCCAGTGGGAAGACGTGTAAGTAATTGAAAAACAAACGTAATGTTATCTTTGAATAAACTTAGGAGGTCTCCTAGACAGCCAGTTATCACTCCTCTAAAAGGGAATGACCCTGCCTTTCATCCTGTTTTAAGTGTGCCCAGTCTCCTTCAGTACTACAGTCTCTGTTAGTGGCCACAGGTTTTGCTTTTGTGGTCATTAACTCCAATGCACATCAAACAGACCCATTGGTAATATGGGGATTACTTTAGAATTGAGGGACCCACCTGGGGCTCAGCCAGGACTTGTACTGAGATCCTTCTGAGGGTGTTACAAGGTTGTTGCCATGTTCAGGCAAGATCCATCTTCTTTAGATTTTCACTTCCTTTGCAAGCCTAGCTTATTTTACATTAGAATACTAAAACATTCTAAATAAACTTTTTTTTAAATATTTGTTTTTGAAGTGTTTAACAGGGACAGAATTTTAAAAGCCAAGTTTCCAAGAGATTTTAGTAGAGCACAAATAACAAAGTTTTGATCAAGTTCTTTTTCTGGCTGTGGGCAATGGACAAAATCCCCTGGTTATCCTAAATCAAGATGTGCCTTTGAGTCTGTTTTCTAGGACATGCTAAAACTAAATGAAAAAAAAAACTAAGGTGATGATTCAAGAATGATTGTTGATCTTACAAAGGACCCAGGTTTCCTTCCAAGCCCCCACATCACCTGGGTCACAAACACATGTAAGTGAAGTTGCATGGGATCTGATGCCCTGTTATAGCCTTTACAGGCACTAAATGCACATAAAATAATTTTAAAACCTAAACAATAACAGCAAAACCCCAAGCTCTCTAAATCAAGACTTTTTGCTACAGGATTCTATAGTTTTATGTTATTCACCATGGTTTCCAACCACATTTTTATTTATATAATTATGAAAATGTCTATTTAAATCTCTTGGGTGTTAAGTTGTCTTTAAAATGATAGAAATTGTCTTTGCTGTTGTTATTGTTCACGTTTTGTCTCCAGCTTCTATGGCAGGTACCAGGGGAAACTAAGTTTCTGTTAGAGTGCTACTGAATGGATGGAATGGCACAGGTGGAGGGAAGAATCACCATGTCTTGGATTCATAGGTTTGTAGCTGGAGTTTTCTCCAGTCCTGCCTGGTCAATGGTCAGGACAAATCTCTCTCACCCACCAGTCCTGTAGCCACTTAGACCCAACTGAGTAAACACACAGAGACTTATATTGCTTACAAACTGTATGGCTGCAGCAGGCTTCTTGTTATCTAGTTCTTCTATCTTAAATTAACCCATTTCTTTTAGTCTATAAGTTGCCCACGTGGCTCATGGCTTACCAGTACCTTACATCTCACTTGTCATGATGGTGGCTGGTTTCATCTCTTCACCCAGCCTTCCTGTTCCCAGAATTCACTTCTATGCTTATCCTACCTATACTTCCTGCCTGGCTACTGGCCAATCAGCATTTTATTTATACAGAGCAATATCCACAGCACTTCCCCTTTTTCTTTTTTCAAAAAAGAAGGTTTTAACTTTCACATAGTAAAATTATATATAATAAAACAATTATCAAGCAAGAATTACAGATACAATATCTAGTCTATTTATAATATCTAGTCTATTTGTATTTGGCAAAATTAAAGAAGATATCCTATCTATCCTATATTTGTGAGTCTAAAGTTTAATATCTAACTTATCTTTTATCATAACTAAGGGAAATTATAACTATCTAGTCTTCAACTAAATCAAAGAACTCAGGAGGATATAATGATACCTGATAAATGGAAGATGGATGCAAGCACCTTTCAGGAGTCTTGCAAGACTAGACAGAGACAGCTGGCAGCCTGGACAGTCACCTAATGTTTCTCAGCATTGTTGGTGCATTCAGATTAGCTACAGGCTAGAGTATCTGACAGGCCATTTTCAGAGGCAGGAATTCTGAAAGACCATCTTACCCTGATGGTCAGAAGTCCCTTTTCCTTGTGTCCCGCTTGTCCAGAAGGACAGCATTTGTACTGTCAGCAGTCAAGGCAGGGGCAGCTCTTTGCCCAGTAGGTCATTTTGTGCCAAGAAGACAAACTTCCAAATGGAAATATCTTAGAAGTCCAACATACTCTCAGGATCAAATTGGTGCTGCCAGGAGCAATTGTGTCTCATGTCAACAGAATTCTAAGTTATTTAAATGCCATATTCTCTAGGTCCATGAAATGTTTGAAAATTACCTGTCTATCCAACCTATGTATCTGTAAATCTGGATAACCTAACTAACATAAGTATAGGGATGACAAGCATAGGTGACTGTAAATCTATAAATCTTGTCTACCTAAATAACCTAAGGACTAAGGCTCCATGTAAACAAGGTAAACAGTCTGTAAGCAAATGCATGGTAAAAAGACAATGACTTCAAAATTGTGACAATACACAAAATATCTTTAACAGAGGTAGGAATGTATAGTGTAATATGCAATATGACAATAATCCTAAATATATATCAATATACAAAATATCCTAAACAGAGGTATAACATATATATAGTATGACAGATATAAATTTACATTTGTATCAATATATAAATATTTCAAATAAGAGTAGAAATACATGTACATTATAACAAATATAGTTCTGTATTTGTA
The DNA here is from genome assembly GCF_903995425.1 of Onychomys torridus. NCBI lineage: Eukaryota > Metazoa > Chordata > Mammalia > Rodentia > Cricetidae > Onychomys > Onychomys torridus. The sequence goes on along the minus strand of NC_050465.1, from coordinate 229,659 downwards.
TCAATAAATTATCTTAAACAGGACTATAAAAATAGTTTACATTTGTATCAACATATAAAAATCCATAACAGTGCAATTTATCTAAGGCTGCTATTTTACTAAATTTGTTTACTAGTATATACAATAATCTATCAGGTTTTTCTTGGTTCTACAGAGCTCTGTGGGTGGTACCCTGCAGCTTTAAGTGCCCAGCTAGCTCAATCAGTAGAACATGAGACTCTTAATCTCAGGGTTGTGAGTTCATGTCCCACATTGGGTGCCAGATATTGGTGAAATTATTAAGGCCACTCCACATAGTTAAAAGCGAGGTTTATTTTGTGGGGTAACTTAAAAGTGAAGGGATAGGTTACAAGGTCTGGGAAAGGTGTAGCACAGTCTGGTGGTGTTCTCTGGAGAACTCTGCTCGGTCTACCTCCAGTGTCCAGGGTCCAGGAACCAAGAGAGCCAGCCCATCCAGATATTGGGTCTTCAGGGTTCTCTCTCAGCCTCACCTTGTAGGCATGACAGTTACCGAAGCCTTAATGGGGGTTGGAACTTCCAGATCAAAGCTGGAATGGCTACCCACTACATAGATTTGATGATAATCCTGGAATTATGAAAGGCTCCCCAGAGTTTCCTTTTCCCACTTTTCTCAAAGATGTGCAAATGTCTACTTACAAAAATAAATTGGGAATGTATGCATTAATGGGGAGAAAAACAAAGTTAGATGGACCATACAGCTGAAACATAATGTGCATGACCCAAGGACACACACAAGATATTGCATGGTACTTGTGCTTAGCAGATTACAGAACACTGGTCATGTAGTGGTTTCTGCTTGTTTCTGTTGTTTTTAATCAATGGGATGTTGAAGGAGGAAAATTTTCCATTCTCACAGTATGACACATAAAGATTCAGCTGGCTCACAAGATCATATTATAGAAACATTTTATTTCCTTCTATCCCTTAACTTTTTTCTTTTCTCTTTTATTTCCCTTTTCTATCATCTTTACCTCCTTCTTCCCATCTTCTTCCTTTCTGCCTTAACTGTCTATATTTTACATGCCAGGCTTCTTCAGATTTTAAGAGGGAAGGGAATATGCACTCCGAATCTGAGACCACACATGGTGTATGTAGTTCATGGTCCAGTAATGCAAAGTTTGATACTATTGTAGGAAACCACATGCATTAGTTACTTTTTGTTGTGGTGTGCACCTGTGGGCTTTTTGTCACCCTGACACAAGTTAGCTAGGATCATCTGGGAAGAGACAACCTCAATTGAGCAAATGCCTCCATCAGATTGGCTGTATACAATTCTGTGGGGACATTTTTTTGATTAATAGTTTATATGGGTTTGTCAAGCCCACTATGAGCAGTGCCATCCCTGAGCAGGTGGTCCTGAGTTGTAGAAGGAAGCAGACTGAGCAAGCCATTGAAATTAAGCCAGTAAGCAGCGTTCTTCCATGGCTTCTGCTTCAGTTTCTGCCTTGACTTCTTCCTCTGACTTCTCTCAAAGATGGGCTAAGAGATGGAAACATAGCTAAACAAACCCTTTTCTTATCAAGTTCTCTTGGGAAGAATATTTTATCACAGCCGACATAAGGCTAATACATTGTGATAAAACACTCTGACAGAAGCAACTTGGGCAAGAAAAAAGTGTTTATTTTGCCTGTGGTTCCAGATGGGTAGAGTCCATCATGTTAGGGAAGGCATGGCAGGAGGAACATGGGGGTAAGAGAAGGCAGCACTCAAGAAGCAGAATGAAAGAGCAGAGGTGGGGCAAGAAACCCAAAGTGTTATACTCCCCTGCCCCAAGAAGGCTCTACCTCCTGAAGGTTTCATAACTTTCTTAATCAGTTTCACCAACCAGGGACCAAAAATTTAAATATACAAGTCTACGGAGGACATTTCTCATTCAAACCACAACATTGCAGATTATCTCTAGTTTCTCTTAAGTTTTTAGCCAAATGCGACATGATGGTGCTTTCATCATGCACAACTTAATATTTCTTAAAGATTCCCAAAGTGTGCTTTTCCTATCTCCCAGAAGACTCTGAACTAATTTTTAGTGAAAATGAAGAACTTGTATCCATGAGAGGCAACTCCAAAATTCTTATTGTTCTTCAACAATTTCTGTGAGATACCAAGGTTTGACTCTTGGAACAACTTCATGGAATATATTGTTCAGTTAAAACAAGTATTCTTTCCTTTCATTAAGAGTTGTTGAGTGATAATAGTCTCCCCAAGAGGATGTGTGTGGTGTAGAATACCAGCCTTAACAATAAAAACAATTGAAAGGACACAAGCCAACAGCCTAGGGACAAAAATCTAAACCATCTCAATATGGACATATTTGTTGAAAATGAATTCAAGACCTGGTCTTGGACCTTTGAGCAAAGCTGTTGTTTACAAAGGGATTTGGGGCTGTTTATTTTGGAGTTTCCCAACAAAATCATCTGGGATTTTGTATAATTCATCAAGATTGAGTCTTCAACAAGAATAAAAACAAATTTTGCTTGAAAATTTGATTTCCAAACATTCTCATATTCTGCCTAAATCTTCCCTGGCTTTACTTGGAGGATACTATTAGAAGCTACTCATATGCTCAGAAAATGGAATTCAGAAAATCTGTGTTTGCAAAACACAAAACAAACACTAAAAATGACTAGTCCCCTACACAGATATAGTGGTAGCTGTCAAAATAACTGACACCTATTTTTTTTTTCTGCTCAATAAGCTTTGAAGTCTTTTCTTTGCTAGTTGGCTATTTTCCCTTTCAACTGTCAAGACACTGTCAATGTATAGAATTTTAAGTCAGTAACTTATTGACAACATATATGCATTATGACAATCATCGTCAGTGGTGTCGTTCATATTTCAAGATCAATATTGTGGACTTTTTCAGGTTAGTATGAACTTGTGGTTACATCAGCCCAATGCCGATTTAAACAATCAGCTCTATTTCAATGGCACGGGCATTCTAGTGTTGAGTCCACCTAACTTGTGTTGTATATAGGAGTCTTTAGCAAATGGAGCCAAGCAGGTATGTTCAAACAGTTGAAGTACCCAGGGCTGGTGCTAGAGGAGGTGGCAGTTTAGAGATGGGGAAGCCATTTTTCATCCACTAGCATGGAAAGGGTGCCTTCTACCCAATGGGTACACATTTTCACAATTCATCTTCAAAATAGCACCTCTGAGTGCTACCTGCATCCTGGTTCTGGGGGAGGGGAGGTCGTTGATAGTGGAGCTATTCTTTTTTTATATACTTTATTTATTTATTTATAATAGGCCTTTTTATATATTTCTTTTTTCTCTTATTATTGAGAGATTTTCTATTAATTTTACATACCAACTACAGATTCCCCTCTTCTCCTTCCTCCTGTCCCCCAGCCACCCTTCCCCCTCAAACCACCTCCTCCAAGGCAAGGTCTCCCATGGGGAGTCAGCAGAGCCTGGTACATTCAGTTGAGTCAGGTCTAAGTCCCTCCTCCCTGTATCAAGGGTGCGCAAAGTGTCCCACCACAGGTACTGGCTCCAAAAAGCTAGCTCATGCACTAGGGATGGGTCCTGATCCTACTGCCTGGGGGGCCCCTAAACAGTTCAAGCTAAACACAACTCTCTCACCTATCCAGAGGGCCTAGTCCAGTACCATGGGGGCTCCTCAGCTATTGGTCCACAGTTCACGTGTTTCTAATAGTTTGGCTGGCTGTCTCTGTACATTTTTCCATCATCATCTCAATGTCCTTTGCTCATAGAATTCCTCCTCTCATTGATTGGTCTGCTGGAGCTTGGCCTGGTACCTGGCCATAGATCTCTGCATCTGTTTTCATCAGTCACTGGATGAGGGCTCTGTGATGACAGTTAGTGTATTCAGTCATCTGATCATTGGAGTAGGCCAGTTCAGGGACCCTCTCAACTATTGCCAGTAGTCTAAGATGGGGTCATCCTTGTGGATTCCTGGGAACTTCCCTAGCACTCTGTTTCTCCCTATTCCCTTGTGTCTTCATTTATCATGGTATCTCTTTCCTTGCTTTCCCACTCTGTCTCTGTTCTTACTCGAACCTCACATTCTCCTATGTTCTCATCTTCCAGGAAATCAGTATGGCAGTTTCTCAGAAAATTGAGAATCAGTCTTCCTCAAGACCCAGCTATACCAGTCTTGAACATATACCCAAGGAATGCTCAATCATACCACAAGGACACATGCTCAACCATGTTCATAGCAGCATTATTTGTAATAGCCAGAACCTGCAAACAACCCTAGATGCCCCTTAATTGAAGAATGGATTAAGAAAATGTGGTACATATACACGATGGAATACTACTCAGCAGAGAAAAACAATGACATCATGAAATTTGCAGGCAAATGGATGGAACTAAAAAATTTCATCCTGAGTGAGGTAACCCAGACTCAAAAGAACAAACATGGTATGTACTCACTCATACGTGGATACTAGACGTAAAGCAAAGAATAACCAGACTGCAACCTGAAGCTCCAGGGAGGCTAGCCAGCAGGGAGGACCCTAGGAATGACACATGGATAGCCCAGAAAAAGAGAAATAGATGAGATCTACATGAGCAAACTTGGGTCGAGTGGGGATAATGAAGGGAGCTATTCTTCTTGAGAGCAATCACTTGTTGATTTTTCTTCTTATAGCCTATAATTAACCCCCGTAGCCACTTACTTCTTAAAGAGTTGGGGAAAGAAATGGAGGTGACATTTTAAATACACAAACTGTGCCTACAGGCACTACCTCAAGGGACATTTATGTAGGAATATGCCTCCTCTGGTTGAAAAAGTTCAATCAGATTTCAAGATCAGATGCATTGAATGTCAAACACAGGTCACTTCACTCCACCTCAAGCTCTGACAGCCAAGGGAAGGACCACTAGTGACTGAGGTCATCTGTCTGGACAAGAGCCATCTTAGCATCTTGGGAGACGTGGTATGAAAAAAAATGTTTTTTAAGAATAGAATCATTGTTTCCTTAGTGGTATATCTTCCTGGTCACTCTAGAGAAAGAGGTGTGATACAACCCATATGTTAGAAATAAGACAAAATTTAGGAATTCATTCCCAGGACCCCAGGGATGAAGTTTGTAAGGCCCATGACAGAATGAGGTAGAACCAGGAGATAAAACCTGTCAGTACTCTTACTCCAGGAGTCTGTACTCTGAGGCACAATTCTCTATTTTTCCTTATTCTACGTTAATCTTGCCATTGTCACCAGGTCCTGTGGGACCTTGACAGGGAGGGGCTCATCTCATGAGAGGCATCAGGAAGTTGTGAAGAAGAAAGCAGAAAGACATGCTTTATCTAAAGCCTGGTTTCAATAGGACCAGCCCTAATCACTTCTGGACATCAGACACTGATCATTTAATTTTGGAATATCAAAGGACATACAGGAAGCTCCTCAGGGTGGGACTCTGAACATAGCCCCCAACCCCACCACTCCTTGCCCCACAGAGCTTCTGTAGATCCCTAACCCAAATTTGATTTGCCCAGACTTATTTAAGATCCTTCAGTGTCTTCAAGAGACACTACTAGTCAGCACTTTCACGTCTGCCTTCCTGCCCTCCTTCCTTAATTTTACATTATAGTGTAATATCCTTTTCAAGCTGGTGCTCACTTACCACACCACGGTTATGTTCAAACCCTGAGTCAGTATTGTTCAGAGTGAAGAACTTATTGTCTCTGGTCTCAGCTTTTTCATTTGTAATGTGGGAATGATGGATGCTTGACTGAGATGCAGTGAGCAGCCACGCAGCAAGAATGCAGGCTGGGATCCATGTATTTTAGATGTTCACTTACAAAGCATTTTTTTTTTTGGTGGTTTCCTATTTTCCTTTCACTTCTCTGTAGAGAAATGTTAGATAATATAAACAACTCTTTGAAATTCTCAGGAGGGTCTGGCTTGGCTTTGGCACAACCCCCATTTGTGCCCGCCTTGCTCTGTGCTTTTGGCTTCTTCTTTTAGACTCCAAAAGATAGGAGAAAATACTTCCACAGTTGTGTTTGCTTAACACTGTTTAATTCTTCAAAATCAACTCCACTCCTGGCTTGAGAGCTTCCAGGCAATGCTGTCCAGGAACCCCATGTTATCAGCTTCCCATATAATTTAAAAATTTCCAACAGGCAAATTAAACACTTCAAAAAGAAATAAGTGAAGTCCATTTTTTAATTGCACACTCTACCTCAATATATCAACAGTATCATAACCTCAACATGAACTATAACATCTATTAAAAAGATGTTTGATTCTTATGTGGCCTTTGAAATCTTGTACATGTATTACATTTTACTCTGCATTAGTTATGTGATTAGTAGTCACCATGCTTTATTGCACAGATCATGAAGGTGAGAACACAGCTTGGTCTTCTATGCACAGAACCCATCCCAGTGGCTGACCAGAAGAAGGAACTTACATCTTGTCAGTGAGTAATATTTTGAGCATGAGAAACCACTGCAGGTATGGCCATGGGCTCATTGTCTAGGCCTGTATGATGAAGTAGCACAGATATGGAGGCATAACCCAGAGAAATATATTGCCTCATAAATCTGGAGACTGGATGAGTGAGATCACATAGTTGCAAGGTTGATTCCTTCTAAGACTTTGAGGAAGCCTCTGCTTCCTGCCTCTCTCCTGGCTTCTTTCTCATGTTGGCAAGTGGTGAGTACTTAGCTTCCATTGTACCATTTTAGAGTTTCCTGCTGTGTGTGTGTGTGTGTGTGTGTGTGTGTGTGTGTGTGTGTGTGTGATGTGTATCCAATTTCTTCCTTTATTTAAGGACACTAGTCATCAGATTAGAGTCTTGCTGTGTAATTATTTCCTCTCAACTGAGTAGGAAATACTTCTGTAGAGAGGAGGGAAGATCATAAGATTCAGAAAGCTGAAAGAATTTACTAGGTTCTGGAAGCTCACAGGTTTTAGGAAGCTCAGGAAGTGAGGAAAAGAAAATTACAAGCTCCTCAAGGTCCCTCCCCATAGTTACAAAGGCAATGAACCAAGCTGGCAGGGAAGACTTTCTCTTCAGTGGAATGGCTTATAATGTGGCAGAGGGTGGGATGGTGAGTGTAGATATGTGTAATTGCTTCAGGAATGTAGCTTCCATGAGTCATTGCTGTGGCAGGGTGGGCTTTGTGGTGATAAAGATGAGAGCCATTCATGCTCCTGTAAGCAATGACAATAAACTCATATGATTTGCCAAGTTAGACATAGGTAGAATCCTTTCTTTGGCCTGTCATTGGTGCCCCATCTGGGGTAAAAATCCTTTTCATATCTCTATAGGATTCATAAGATTCTTTTTGGAACTGAGACCAATTCTCAGATACTGTGGATTAATGAGAAGGTGGAAACCCAAGTCAGCCTATGATAAACTTGCTATTAATGTTGACTCTTGTCCCTGGGATTATGGCTTAGAGAGACAGGGCTCCATTTCAGGCCTTTTAATTCCAAATTCAATATAATTTTCTTTGTTGCCTTTCAGGGATCCTTCATTGTCTAGGCTTATTCATCTTGGCCATCAAGAGCAGTGCTTGGATTGTTAACAAATAAGGATGCCTTTGTAGCATACTTTAATTAAATGACTCTCAGGGCTGAGGGCATAGTTCTAGGTGTCAAGTATCTGCTGCATAGCTAAGAACCTGAGTTCAGATCCCTTGTACCCACATAAAAGCTGGGCATGGCAGGACCCAGTAAGGTAGAGGCAGGTAGATTCCTGGAGTTTAATGGCCAGACAGCCTAGCCAATCTATAAGCTCCAGGTTTAATGAGAAACTATCTCCAAAATTAATTTGGAAAGTAACTGTGGGAGACACATGATATAGATCTTTGGTATCTACACTATGTGCACGCATGACACCTTCACATACCCACATAAACATATATCACCCTCACACCCACAGAAATAAAATGAATAAAACAAGTATTTCTGTGACATAAAGTATAGTGGCATACTCTGATAATCTCAGTATCTGGTAGGCTTTATAAATTTGAGGCTATCCTAGGCTACATAGAGAGTTCTAGCCAATCTGAATTTCATAGCAAAACCCTTACTCAAAAAGAAAAACAGAAAACAACATTAGCCAACTTTTTAAAGCCAAGTTTCCCAGGCCAAGTCAACCCTACGCTAAGCCAATGCCCAGAAAATTCCCTTGTGGTGATCCTTGTTATTTTAGAGGGAACTGGTATTTCCAAGCATCTCCATATGACCCAACTAAAATCCCCACATCACAAAGGGAAGAATCTTTTGAAGGCCAGAATTTGGAATTTGCCAATGATATTGGGGTTGTATGACATTGCTGCATCTACAGCCTGGAGTCACATGGGTAGGCCTCTTCTGCACCACACTGAAGAATTAGATTCCTTTGCCTCAAAAGGAAGAGAGTCTTTTGCCAGTATTTGCTCCAATGGCACTCTGTTCTGATAAGCTCAGACCAGCACTGAATTAGCCAGCACCCTGTTAGCTGCTGTTGAGCTGGGAGAATTTATTCCTGTAGACTGCTTTCCCAGGCTGGTTATTTAATTCCTTCTGTTAAAGATCAGACTTTGTTAGATTAAAGTTTCCATATTTTAATAAGTTGTCCTCTTTCCTTCCTAATATGGGTTCCTGTCAGAGACTTGGGATAAGTTTTCTTTTTTCCCCTCTGAAAATTTAATGAGCCTTGCAATTCATTTCAGCTTAATAATTTTGGACATGCTAACGCTGGTCTCTCTTAGGTGAACCCAGGTGATGATGAGTTGTAGCGCCTCTAGTGGTGGATGTTTAAGAGAAGTGTTTAAAGATATGGAACTTGAGGTACCCTGCCTTCCTTTAAGGGCTTCCTAAAGCTTTTGTTTAAAGGCTAAAAGTGTATTAGAAAAAGAACTCAAAAGACCATTTCTGCCGGGCAATGGTGGCACACGCCTTCAATCCCAACACTCGGGAGGCAGAGGCAGGTGGATCTTTGTGAGTGCGAGGCCAGCCTGGTCTACCAAGCGAGATCCAGGAAAGGCACAAAGCTACACAGAGAAACCCTGTCTTGAAAAACAAAAACAAAACTAAACAAAAAGACCATTTCTGTGGGCCTTCTCTGGATATGTTCCAATGGCAGAGTAGTTAGGAGCAAGATGGTGATGGATAGGTCATTCATTAATGTTTGATGCAGTGACATCTCTGGGCTACATGACTCTATAGACCAGAGGCAATAGCTGGGCTGATGATAAATCAGAGAAGTCAGGCTTTATTCAATATATATTTCCTTTATCATATATTCATTATATGAATTGGTAGATTTCATAAAGGCAATCTCATGCAAGTATACCATGTACTCTGTCCATATTCAGATTCCACCCCCCCCTTACTGGCACTTCCTCCTGTTATTTCCACTCCTTCCTCCGGACAGCTTCATTTCTACTTTCAAATTCTATAGTACATGTATGGTTCTACATACCTATATATAACCTTGGATCCACAAATAAAAGAAACTGTGGTATTTGCCTTTTGGAGTCTGGCTAATTTGCTTAATAGGATGTTCTCCAGTTACATCCATCTTCTTACCAGAGCCAAGATAATACAAGCATGGTGTCACTGAATCCAGGTAGAGCCTTGTTAGTAAGCTATCATTGGTCACTGTGGATGAAAAGTTGGTGCTGCGAAGTTTAAGGAAACGCAACATCACCTACAAAGACCAGGAGAAACCTGTAACTGAGACTAGGACACTCTGATTCACAGCCTGACATTCATTTACAAGCTTCACAAAGACTTTGGCATCTTCCAATTGGCCCTCTTGGTCTCTCCTAGGTGACATTTCCATTTTCCAGAAGATTAGGTTTCAGCTCAAATTAGAGAATACAGAACTTATGATCAGGCCAGCTATTGCTGGACTAGCTGTTGTCTTAACTTTTGAGCTAGAATGACAACCCAGAGTGGTTCATTCCCATTTAAACTCCTCAGAATGTCAGCTGTGTGTCCTCTGGACCGTTTCTTAGAACTTAGTGTCTAAACTTCTCCATTACATCAGAAATCTAAGTGTTAAGTCAGAATTATGTTAATATTTAAATAAGATAAAAATAGAAATGAATAACTGGAAGCATATCATATACCCAACATTGAACTTGCTCTTTTATTTGTTTTGTTTGGTTTTGCGACAGTGTCTCACCATGTAACTCTGGCTGGCCTAGAATTCACTATGTCAATCAGGCTTGCCTTGAACTCATAGAGATCTGCCTGCTTCTGCCTCCCCTTTGCTAGGATTAAAGGCATGCACCACCACACCGGACTATGATTTCTTTCTTCCTTTCTTTTTTTAAAAGATTTATTTATTTATTATGTATACAATGTTCTGTCTGCATATACACCTGCATGTCAGAAGAGGGCACTAGATCTCATTATGAATGGTTGTGAGCCACCATATAGTTGCTGGGAATTGAACTCAGAACCTCTAGAAGAGCAGCCAGTGCTCTTAACCTCTGAGCCATCTCTCCAGCCCCAGACTATGCTTTCTTATGTCACGTTCTAATTCTATGCCTCACAAAAGTCAAACGCAGAACAATTATCCTTATCTTTATTTGTATTGAGGGAGAGCTAGGTGACACTTTACTAAAAGTTCATCCTTCAGAGTTGGTCTGACCTCCAAGCCTGACGTTATATCTAGCTGCTAGGTTAAGGAAAAAGCCTGACATTGTATCTAGCTGCTAGGTTGAGGAAAAAGCCTGACATTGTATCTAGCTGCTAGGAAAAGCCCTTGCTTGCTAGTCTAGAGTTGGAAGGAAGATGTTTCTGATCTGGCTCTCTTCTAGATCACACCTATCCTAGCAGTACCTTTCTTCTTGGTTAAATTACAACCTGGAGTCCACACCAAAACCTTCATTATTGAAAGAAGGAGAGTATCCGAGTTAGCTTCAGCTGATTCCTTGACACAGTTGTAGATTTATCTGATGGAGTCTCAATGGAGGGATTGCAGAAATCAGATTGGCCTGCTTTATCCCTGTGAGTGATTGGTTGGTGATTGATGTGGAAGTGCCCAGCCCATTGTGAATGGTATCATTCCTAGGTCTTGGATGATATAGGAAAGCCAGCTGAGCATGAGCCAGTGAGTTAGCTGGAGTGATCTGATAAGCAGTGTTCCTGCATCCAGGTTCCTGCCCTGAACTTCCTCAACAATGGATTGTGTGTGACCTAAAAGTGTAAGTCAAGTTAACCCTTTCCTCCCCTGAGATGCTTTTGGTCAGAATGTTTTATCATGGTGACAGGAAGGAAGCTATACCAGGGTGGGGGTTGGGGGGGAGGAGAGGAAAGAACCAGAAAACTAAATAATATCTCAGGCTTCTTTATGTATTTTAATAACATGGTGATAGAAATGTTTATCAGATAAGAATATTGAGGGCAGAGGGATTGATTTCTCTCACTTTATGCAAAGCTAGACTGAGATTCAGACACCACTCATTCTTAGTATGGAGGGTCCTGGAAGCCAGGGCAGGGGTTATCTTTTCATTACTTGGAATGTGAGCATCTTGTAACACTATTCTTTTAGTTTTTGTTATTTTTTCAGCTTGTGTATTCAGTGGTAAAAATGCAGAATACATTGGGAAATAAGGACTGTAGGGGTAGGGGAGACACATGTTTGGCATACTACTGTTGTCCATACATTTAGAATACAGAAAAAAAAAAATACTGAAGATATAAAACATATAGCTGAATCTGAACTCATGAATCTTTGTTTTTGAGACTCCTTTATTGCAACAAATGTACTGTTTCATATAATGCCACCTAATCAAATGTTGCATCTACTCCAACTGACTTTGAATGACACTGTGATAACTTTTATAACTTTAGTAAGATGTTGACCATAATTTACTGTTCAGTTAAACTGCGATTTCCAGGATCTCTAATAGCTGTCTTCAATTCTTTTGTGCAAGTCACCCAGAGAATGCACTCTTTTTTGTTTGGATCGTCTCCTTTTCATGTATTTAAGTGTGCCTTCTTAACTTTAAGAACAGATGTTAAAATTTACAATCCAATTGTTATTCCAAGGAGAAACCTGACAGCTCTGTTGTGTGGTATTCTCTTCTGCAGTTTTATTTCAAAGTCTACGGGAATTGTTTAGAATAGAGGAAAGAAAGGGGTAGGCCCAGAGCTTTGTTAGGGTCACTCTTCCAGTGCTGGTGTAACTAAGAAATGAGTGTTGTGTGTTTCCCAAAATTTCCCCATTTGCTAATGAGTATGTTATTATACCTTATGAAATTATAAATGAAAATTATTTAAAGTGCAGGTATAAATATCTAGAATTCATTTAATATTATTTCCTCCTGGGTGCTGCAAAGAGGATTCAGTTAGTGAAGGGCTCTCCTTGTAAGCATGAGGTTCTGAGTTCCATGCCCAAAATCCACATTAAAAACAAAACAAAATGAACAATCAAAATAGGGTTGGTGGTAGATGCTTGAAACCCCAAAGCTGGCTGGGGAGGCAAAAACAGGCAGAGACAGTCAGATCTTGTAGCTTGCTGGATAGTCAGCCAGCCTAACCTATTAGGCAGCATCCAGGCCAGTGAGAGATCACTTCTCAAAGAAGGTAGATGGCATCCGAGGGTAGGACAGCTGAGGTTATCTGCTTCTTTTCACATGCCTATATTCATGTATACACACTTAAAAAGTTACTTCTGTTGCTCTTTCATTTTCGGAAAAAAAAAAAAAAGAAAAAGAATCACATTTTTAGTTTCCATAGTGAAAATTATCTTCAGAAGACACAATATGCTATGAGGTACACATTAACAGCAGAAAATCTATGAAGCCATTTCTATTAAAAAAATATGCCATTTTGCAAAAAACAGTTTGTGGGAATGTGTATCATTGTGATTGTGTTATCTGAGGTTAATAATGATGGTAACTGCATTGTCTAAGTTGTTTTCTAATAGGAAATGGAGCATCATTTGGAAGGAGACATTATCAATAGCTTCAGGTTAAGATTTGTGTATTTGAAACTAAGAGGGACTGAACCAAGCCAAGTTTTCCCCATGTGCTAGAGAATATGCAGGAAATGCAGTGAGTTGGTGGGGGCTGGGGTGGCATTTGCATGTTGATATGACTCAGAAGCCTGCTCCTTATGTTTGCTATACACAGAGCTGAGATGAGTTCTATCCAGGTTCTGCAGTGCTCTGTGTCTCACTATCCAGGTCATCTCCCATTTATTTTGAGCTCACACATATCTGAGGCCTTTCACATGCTGTCTTCTGAGCCTGAAGCAGTCCCAACTCTCTGGCTTCAGTTTCTCAGTCTTACACTCAACCCCATGCCAGACGCAATGGTTCTTCAGCCTTTTGAGGTGACAAAAATCTTACACGTAGCTTGAATGTCCAGCAAGTATTGTTGTCTCTCCACTTACCATAGCTGTCATTGTGTTTTGGGGACATGACTATGAGTAACTGCTTCATGATTATCTACTGCTATGATAAAATACCATGACGAAAGTAACTCACACAAGACAACATATAAGGGGCTTATAGTTTCAGGGTGAGTTCATGACTATGATGACGGGGAGAATGGCAGCTCTCAGCAGTAGCTGGGAGCTCACATCTTATTCACAGGTTGGAGGTAGAAGGATAGAGCTAACTGGGAATGGTGAGGGCCACACCTCTTAATTCACCCAAACAGTTCCACCAGTTGGGTACTGAGTAGTCAAACATATGAGCCTATGGGTTCCATTCTCATTCAAACTACCTCAATGAGAAATGCCTAGCCTGAGTTCCTTGAGTGCCTGCCACATATTTGTGATTAGAGGAGACCATTTGGGTATTCTGGGTGAATTAATGACTTGGATTTGGAATGGTGATAACAGGTCTTGGACCATCATCCTTTGTTTGTTGCTGGCTTCCATAAGCTGGCAGTGACTTTGCTAGTGTGTGTCATTGTTTGCTGGCTGCATTCAAGCACAAATGGTGACTGTAGAATAGAGATTGTATTTGCCTGAATGTGTCCTGAGCTGTGTTGGGGATCAAAGATAGCATGACTGATTCCTTAGCCAATAGCATCAGAGTGCCTTCAAACATATTTCTACTTTGCAAAGGTTAGAAAAGAGCATTGACAAGAGTCAAAGGCTGGATGTAGGAAACAGTGTACAAGTTGTTCTGAATTTAGCTATCTAACTACAACATCACATAAGGTTCTAACTTAGCACCAACCCTGTGCCCAAAATTACAAATTTTGAGAAGTAGAAAAGGCCTTGGAAAATAGCTTGGTTCTTTTTTTTTTTTTTTTTTCTCCTTTCATCTATAGTCTCTGGGTTTGGCCCCTGCTTCTTAGAAAAATGATTGCCACTTCCTAGGAATAGATGACTGAGGAGCAGGTGACCCAAGCTAACCTCCCAACTTTTCAGGATGTCAGGATTTTCTTTTCTATTTGTAAAGTAAGGCTATACTGGATAATGTTTAAATTTCCTTTGGATCCTGAATTATTCATTATTCATAAGTAATCCTTTATAATTCCCAGCCTATATGATTTCCTGGACATCATTTCTAAATCCAAATACATAGTTTGATATGGAAAAATCAGCATTAATAATGGATGGTACTGATAGATATCTTATTACAGTCAAAGTTCTGAATTAGAGACAGCAAGAAACTTAATCCAGTGACTTTAGGTGTGGCATTGTTATTAATTCCTTTTCACATATGGGAAGTCTAACACTTAGAAAATGTACCCAAAATCTCCCTAGAAACTAAGTGAGCTGGTCAGGATTTGAACCTAGATATCCTGGTTTCAGAGTCTATGCTAACTTGGTTTAGAGGCAATTTTCTATACCAAGTGAAATTGGGTCTTTTGTTTGTTTATTAATAGTTTCTTTTCCAAATGAGATTTCAAATGCTTCACTAATAAAAACAGTAATCATTTACAAAATGTATGAAGTATAAAAGTAATAAAGGGGGGTATATAACTGGATAATGTCAATATGGAAATTCTCATGACTATTTTACTAAAGACGCACTTAATACTTGTTCTGAGTGTTCCAACAGTAAATGGAGATATCGGAGGAAAGGAGGATGAAAAAGGTGGGGAAGATTAAACAGAAAGAATAATAGAAAGGAATAAGTAAGTAAGTAAATAAGTAAATAAAAGGAGGAAGGAAGAGAGGAGGGAAAGGAGGAGATATGAGAAGGAGGAGGGGAATGGAGGGAAGGAGAAGGAAGAGAAAAAGAGGGAAGAAGGAAAAAGAACCAAACCACCTAGAAACCTCATCCATCTCATACAAAATTAAGAAAATAAAACATTATGTGTGCTCTGCAGAAATTATCCTCTAAGAAGAATGACTTTTGCTATACTAAGAAGTTAAAAGAAATAAGACAAAAATGATTAATCTCAATAGACATTCCTCTAAACTTTAAGATACAGAACTCAATTTTATTCTTAAAATTATTATTATTAAAATTAAAATATTATTTCAGTAATTTCACAAGATCATATGGTCTTCTACAGCATCTTCTCTTTCCATTCTTTTTTGTAATCACATGTATTCAGCCATATTGGGGAACATGACCACATACTAGGGAACATGGCCAGTTATGATCTCAGCCTTCTTTTGTCCTTGGCAAGACAGTTGGCTCTCTAAAGCTATCTGTAGTGCATTTTCGATTTTCGGGACCTGCCTGACATTCATAATGCAAGTATCTTATCTGTGAATTTTCAGAAGTGCTCATGTGCCATTACAAACTCCTCTGAAGTCAGAGCATCACTTCTGATTATGTTGCTTCATGCTACCCCCCTCCTTGTCCTTAAGAATAAACTACAAGTTATTTGAATCTGCAGCCTAACATGGTCATGGCCGTAGTCATGGTCATGGTCAAGGTTAGTCTCTCTAGTGTGAAATCTTCTGGGAGTTCAGTATCACATAACCTTTCCAATCCATATGCAGGATGCATATGCTCCCCAACTGCAGCTGTCCTCATGCTCATTTCTACAGTTAAACATTCCTTTCTATATTAACCAAGAGTATAAAGATCCCTTCTTCTGTCCAGTTCAGTGACTGGTACTGTCATAAACAAAATTTTACTATTTCCTCATGGGGGCTAATAGATTAAACAAATAGTCTCATAATTAAATGTATAGCATGTTTTGGTAAGTTCAAAGATGGTCAATGCTGATTGTGAAGCTGATTGGATTAAGACACACTTAGGACATTAGTAAAGCATGCTTCTGTGCATGGTTGTCAAGGTGTTTGCAGAGAAAGCTGTCATGTGGAACAGTAACTGAAAAAGACCCACCCTGAATACAGATGACATCCAAGGGCCTGGGGCCTGATTGGAGCAACACTGGAATGAGAAGGCTAGCTATACATGTGAATACTACTGTAGCCACAATTGACTGTGAATCTGAGATTCTAGAAAAGTTTATCCTATGTGTGTGACTTGTCCACATTTCCCTTTTGTATAAGGACACCAGTCATGTTGAATGAGAGGCCAATCCTATTCCAGGATCGTTTACCACTCTAGCTGATGGTGTGAACTTGGGAGACTGGAGCTTTAAATGAGGCAGACTAAAGTCTTTTGTAATAGTCAACTTTTTCTGAGCATCAGACAGTTTATACTATGAGGGTTAAGAGTCATGTAAGTAAAGTGTCCAATCACAAGGATAAGTAAGCTTCATGCAGCAGGCAACCCTGACGTGGTGGGGAAGTTGCATGTGACAAACCATGTTTTTCCATAAAAGCATATAAACAAATAACAATAGCTAATTTATAATTCATAATCTGAAGTAAACTCACTCCTATCCAGTACACCTGGGAGGGACACAGACACATGTCCCAAGAATAATTCTGTGTTTTTGAAGAACCCGAGGTCATAAGACTCTTGTCCTGTTTTCTTGGAGTTTTCTCACAAGCACTCAGAATCCCCCTTGTGTGGTGGTATTATGTTCCCCAAAATATTGTGCACCCTAATAAATTTATCTGGGGTCAGAGAACAGACAGCCACTAGATACAGAACCAAAAATGGTGGCTAGAAAATGGGTCAGAACAAGCTATAGCAGAAGCTGGGCAGTGGTGGTGCACACCTTTAATCCCAGCACTTGGGAGGAAGAGCTAGGTGGATCTCTATGTGTTAAAGGATACATCCAGCTTTAATCCCAGAAAGCGAGCCTTTAATCCCAGGGAGTGGGGGCAGAAAGAGAAAGGTTGTATAAGATGTGAAGACCAGAAACTAGTTAAGCATTTGGCTGGTTAAGCATTCAGGCTTTCAAGCAGCAGTTCAGCTGAGAGCCATTAGGATGAGGACACAGAAGCTTGCAGGCTGAGGAAACAAGACCAGCTGAGGAACTGGCGAGGTGAGGAAACTGTGGCTCATTCTGCTTCTCTGATCTTCCAATGTTCACCGCCAAAACTGGCCTCAGGTTTGTTCTTATTAATAAGACCTGTTAAGATTCCTGCTACACCCTTTCATGACTCCATTCTTGGACCACGTTCTGACTTGTATGACTTCACATACTAAATAAAAAGCCTGCAAGGATGGAGGCTTGGGAGATATCTGGAGCTTGAGAGGATAGAGCCCTTCTTGTGGGATTAGTATCACAGACAATGGAGATCTTGTTTCCCTTTTCTTTCTGTCAGGTGAGGCTACAAGAGGAAAGCTCTTTGAAGCCAGAAAGAGATCCCAAACTGGGAATCAAGTTGACTGGTAACTTTCTTGGGACTTCCTAGTTTCCAGAACCACGAAATGAGTGCTGTATGATTTACTTAGTTCAGAATATTTAGTTGAGGAATTTGAGCTAATGAGAGCAGTGTTTGGTACCAGAAGATCTTCTGGTGGAACCAGAAGGTCCCAGAGCACTGTTCTCAAGTTAATCTAATGGAGTTTGTCTTTAGCATTTAGGTTTGCTTGACATCCATTACCTGTTCGTGTCTTCTGATTGTTCCTGTCTGGAATATGATTATCTAGTCTGTGCTTGTCATAGCAATTTATTTATTCTGGAAACAATTTATCTGCTATAGCAGATTTACAATGGAAGGAAAGTTGCTCTGAATGAATTATGTCTTGAGTGACATGAGAGAATAGCTTCAGTGACAGAAATGCATTTTGTCACAGTGTCACAAGTTTGAAGGTTGGAGGTCTGGGATGAAGGTGTCTGCATGGTCAGGTTCAAATGAGGGCTTTATCTCCTATTTTGTATATCATTGCCTTCTTACTGTGCTTGTAGAAGAGAAGGTCAGTGAAGGGAAGGAATAAATTATGTGAGGGGGAAAAGAAGAGGGAGGAGTATAAATGAAGATAAGGGAAAGCTTCCTAATGCCTCTGCCTATAAGATACAAATTCCATTATGAGATTATCTTCCTTAGAATCTCTCCTAAGGTAAATTGCCTCCAAAAGGCCTGTATCCAAATGCTATGACCTTGGCTTAGACCTTCCGTATATGGATCCAGAAAAGGTGCAAACATTCCATCCATGATGTTCAGTTTCTTCCTTTTGTAATGTGTTTGTATATACATATATATACCTGCTTATTTTTAACACTGGAAGTAATATTATGTGTTTCTGCAGTTTGTAAGGTATAACTTGAAGAATCCCAGTATTTCTTGAAAATATTATAGGAAATCTACAAGGTAAAAATTGCTAAAACATTTGCATTTAACTGTTTGACAATGTACTAAAAATAAAAAAGCTATGCTGGGTGAAACTGATGGCATTGTAGTCTGAATGAGAGCAATACACTGTAGTCTTCACTGTCAGAGGCTCACCAAGATCTCTCCTTGTTAGTGAGAATATTCATAATAAAGAAGAAATCATGGCTAGTTAGTGTTAACTTTTGTGTGTTCTTTGAGTATATGTACTTTTAATATACTATCAAAGAAATAAGAAGAAAATGTGAAGCACTTTTGATGAATATACAGATGTGAACTTCATATTCATAAAATATCTTTGCATGGAAAGATAGCTGACAGAAGAAAGGGGTTATTGAGGTTTCAACATCTGAGAAATGGTTTCTCAGAAATGAATTGTGAGTCTGCCATATCAAGAAGGATATTTCATGATATTTGTTGTCAAAGATAATATTGAAATAATTAATACAAAATGATGATTTTGGAAAAATTCATCCACTATTGTGAGCAATACACCATTCCAATACCTATTGTCATATCTGATGAGTTAAGTGTTATGTAAATAATATGATTTCCCAATATCACACAACACAATATGTTAGTATTTGAAAGATCTTTATCAGTCAGTAAACCAGGTAAGATGCTACAGAGTCACACATGGAGAAGAATCAGGCACAGTATGTTAGGCTGATGGATTTTAATGCACCAGAGATACAAAGTTCACTTCTGTGTTTTCATATTCCACACTACAACCAACCTGAAAGAAAAACGGTGTTTGCAGTTTTATAAGATTAAGAAGAATATGGATAATCTTTTGGAAAGATCTGTAGTGCTCCTTTGGTATTTGACAGAAGTTGGTTCTAAGACTCACAGTCCATACCTAAATTTCTGTTATCCTAGTGTTAAATATGAAGTGGTGTAGTATTTACAGATGACCACAGGTATTTTCCTGTATCATACAATACTCATCTCCAGATTACTTATAATACCCAACATAATGATGTTTAGGAAGACATGACCATTCATGTTATACAAACACAACTGCTTGGTTCTCCAAACTATTCATCCATTTGTAACATATGAACTGAGGGCTAATGATATTAAAATAAATTGTCTCTTCCAAATTACTTATCTGTTTGACACCAAAGCCCCTTCATATACTTCAGGCAAAACAACATATCTCAGCTGATTAAATGCAGGAACACATAAGTCCAACATTTTTCCTGTCACATCAGCATAAAAAGATTTAAAAGACATATAACAGAGCCATTCTTGTCACTGCATTTTTGTTTGCAAAATATTAAAATATAAAATATCCACATTTTACTATTTATCTTAGTCAGGATTTCTATTGCTGTGAAGAGACACTATGACCATCATAACTCTTATAAAGGAAAACATTTAATTGGGGGCTGACTTACAGTGTCAGAGGTTTAGTCCATCGTCATCATGGCAGAAAGCATGGTGATATGCAGACAAACATGGTGCTGGGGAGGCAGCTGAGAGTTCTATATCAGAATCAGCAGACAGCAGGGAAAAATGTGAAACAGAGGGCCTGGCTTGAGCATTTGAAACCTCAAAGCTGTGCCCCCCTCCCCCACCCCAGTGGCACATTTCTTCCAACAAGACCTTACCTCCTAATAGTGCCATTCTCTTTGAGCCTATGGGCCATTTTCATTCAGACCACCACACTATTCATTAAATTTAGTAAGATTGTTATTGATTTTTAACTCTATCAATAAACTTTTAATGACCTTTTTTGTGATTTGTTTGTTAAATATCGATAGATACAACCCATAGAAGCAAAAGTCTTGGGTCATTCTCAATAATCATTAGAGAATAAAAGAAAAGAGTCCTGAGCCCAAAAGTCCTTATGTTTTAGAATGACCCATTCTATCTAATTTTACTGATGACAGATTTTGAAATTTCACCTTAGTATTTACCATATTGCTTTCTTGTTGGAGACAATTTCAGGAAGAAAATGAACCATTAATCCACCCATAAGATATCTATTATAACACTGACAAAATCTGTGTGCCTTTTTTTTGTACTAAGGGTTGAACCTTGTGTCTTACAGTTGCTAAGCAACATTCCACCATTAAGCTTTCTCCTCAGCCCATATGTCATTTTCATGTTAGAATTATCTGCTTTCAGTTGCCAAGAGAAAACAGAATAATGTTTGACATTTTTTTCTTTATTATTAAATTATGTTTGTGGCTTGATGCTGTGCTTTCAGTAACATGAGGGTTCTGGATGACCTCAGCTGTTTTTAGCTTAACTCACTGTGCCTCAGTGTGGTCATATGTATGCTGTGGAAACAGAAAGGCATAGCAAACATTTCCTTCAAAGAATTTGCTTTGGGGATGTTTCCCTGCTCCTCAAGTCCAATGTCATCATATGTGAGTCCCATATTATATGTCTTCTTTTCTTTCCCAGGAATCAAACCTTTCACCTGACCTCAGCCGCCACATCTCAACACACACACACACACACACACACACACACACACACACACACTCCACAAGGTATGTATGAAGGAGAAGAAATGTCTTGGAAACATTTAAAAGTGAAAGGAAAAAGTGGATGAGTTTACAAGGCTACTTAAGCAGAACACTTTCCCTTGAGTCTATATGACTCAGCTTTGCTCTGCTGCCTCAGCCTGAGCAAACATGGTTTTAAGTTTGAATACTACCTGTTTTAAAATGATTTTCCATAAAAAAAAAGGTAATGGATTCCAGATTCAGATTCAGTACATCTTCAAGAAACACAAGATATAGAGCACAGGAAGGTAATGAAGTATGAGGAAAACTTCAAAGCAACACAACCTCTGCCCCCTCACCCCACAAAGAAACATTCCATTTCACATCCTGGTTGTTATTCTAACCATGAGAGAGATCATTCTTGAAACAGGTGTGAACTGGAGAGTTAGTGGAATTGAGTGCTGTCCACTGTTAGGTTTCAGGTCTTTCCATCCTGCCATGGAATCACTGCCAGCCTCATGTGACATCAACACTTTGGAGAGAGCTTTCAGGTGTGAGGAGGCGGGTAGGTCCAGCTGTCGCCTTCCATGATCATCTTTGCTCATGATTCTTGATTCTAATGACTGGTGGAAATGAAGGTGGGGCTTTCCACTAAGCTGAATCTGGATTTGGTTTATTAAACTTGAGCAGATGTCAAATGCACACAGATTGAAGACTGATGATCAGGTCTGTTGCTGAAGGTGTTCAAGCCATAGTGACCACATTGATGAGAGATAGACAAAAAATAGTTTTCAGCTACAGAAAATCTAGGTGCTGGAAGGAGCTTCCAGGTCACCGCTCTCTAAGGACCTGTCCGGAGCTAGAACACTTGTTTTCCCTTCTTCAAGACACACCCTTTCTCTGATGGGGTGCTGGGCAAAGCTGAGTCACTTTATTATTTTGGAAAGTCTTAAAATGAATCGAATCTGGCCATTTTGGCCAAATTGGTCTTGAACTTAAGGTCCTCTTGACTCAGCTTCCTGCATAGCAAAGAAACTAGCATGGCAAGTGTGTACCCTTGATTATGAACCTTTGCATAATCAAAACAGGAAGGTCAGTCTTTTTGCTTTCATATTTTCCTCTTTATTTATTTATTTTGCGGTGCTGGGGATTGAACCAAGGGCCTCATGAATGCCAGGTAAGTACTGTACCATGGAGGTACTCTCCTAGTACAGTCCTTAAATTTAAGATCGGCTAACATTTAGCAACTTGGCTACTTCATGTGTCACACTCTTGTGATGCCATAAAGGTGCCAGGGCAGGGACAGAAATGTCCCAAAAGAAGGAGACAGAGAAAGGAATGGCAGTGATACTAAATGATATTAGGTAGACACATTGATAAGGATTTTGATGTCATGAGGTTTGCCCTTGTACCCTTAGCCCAGAAGTGCAATGGTAGTTCCATCAACATCTATGACCCTATAAATTTGGGTGAATATCCCAATTCTACACTAATTAACTAGGTATTGAGTGTGTGAAACCTTTGTATTATCTTCACACCTTTTCTGCTAATATAAAATTATTTTAGAATTGCAGTTTTCCTTGCTTAAGAAGCAGGAAAACACTTTCTATTGCAGTCTGCAGACTCTCTTTCTCCTCTTTCTCAGCTTGTTGATATTTTATTTGCTATTTCAATGTTCTGCTTTTTTGAGCTTGGCATCATGATACTTCATGAAGTAGCAGAGGACCATAATCACCTTTTATCATTTACCCATGTCCCCCTCACCTCTGTATCCACACTTAAGCCCTAACTCTGGAATGGAGGAAGGACTTTTGTACAAGGTTGATGGCTATAAGCCTGTCTCAAAACAGGCAGGAAGCTGTATAAGGTGATAGGAGAGAGTCCAAACATGAATGAGAGTAAAGAGACTAAACATGAATGAGAGGAATGAGATAAAACATGAAAGATACCAAAAATGAATGAGAAGAAAGAGACCAAATGGTGAATGAGAGGAAAAAACTAAACATAAATAAAAGGAATGAGTTCAAGTATGAATGAAAGGAAAAATATCAAACATTTGATCTCTATTTAGTAGATTTCATCTATAAAACTAAAATTCTAAGATGAAATTGTGACAAATTTAAATGATGACTTGAGAACATTAATATCAAGAATAAGATCCCTTGATTTTGAACATAGAATCTTGGGGAACCACAGTGACTGCTCTTTATATATCTTTGATACCAATGGCTCTTCCATTTTCTTCCCAAGGAGAATTGCACATCAGTGCATTTCCTGTAGCTTCCAAGTAGAGGTTCTCCATCTTCTTTAATTATGCAGACTTTTTTTCTTTTTGGCAAGCTAGGGACTTCTCAGTATACATAGTAGTACATTTTGTGAATTACATTTAAAGTACATCCTTCTACATGATCACATTTTGAGTAGAGATTATTGTGCAACATAGGTATAAAAATATCAGGAGGCTTGTGCTCAGCAGAATAGTTTTCACAGAATAGTTCAGCTAGATGTGATTCTAGTAGCAATGTCTTCAATGTACTTTTCCTGCTTTTGTATCATAAATCCTATACACAATCTTCTGTTGATTAATATTCAGATTGAGTTTAGTGAAAGGTCATTCCACAGCATAAACTAAACAAGAGCCTGTTCATCAGAAGTCCCAAAAGAGAAAGCAACTTTGAAGCTTTGGAGCTCTGATTGTCCTGGAGAATATGAGAGATGTGAGATCATTCCTGGATGGGTTTCTTGGCATAAATAATACAGGTTGTTTTTTTTTTTTTTTAAAATAAGTAAAATAAAAATATGAAATAATAGGGAATAATTAGTGCCTTTCTGAAATTCCTGGAATAGTATTTTGTGGGTTTTGTTTGTTTGTTTGTTTTGTTTTTGGAGACAGGGTTTCTTTGTGTAACAGCCCTGACTGTTAAGGAACTCTCTCTGTATACCAGGCTGGCCTCAAACTCACAGAGATCCTCTTGCCTCTGCCTTCAAGTGCTGGTATTAAAGTCATGAGCCACCACCAACAGGCCAGGAATAGTATTTTAGGATGAAAAGAAAAAACTAGAGAGGCTTACTAGATTTCAGACAGAATTTTACCAAAAAGTTGTCAATATTTTTCTCCAACAATATTGATATAATTATAACCAATGATGACTAATGGTTGAAGACCATCCTGTTGAAACTGTCCCATGATGAACAAGTATGGGGACTCCTATAGAGACTTCCTTGTTTTATATTCAATGATACACTTGACTTTTTATGGTGATAGTAGAATGGGTTAAGTTATTAAGAGATGAGAATACAGTTTAGCTGCTGGTTGAAGTATGTATATTGTTTTCTAGGAAGTTGGTAGCAAAGAAATGGAAGTAAATGCACTGAATAGGATAAAAACCAAGAATGCTCTTTTGAAGTATCTGGTAAGATATGTTATTTGACCAATTATAAAAGCAGCTTCCCAAGAAAGAAGGTAAAAACCCATTTTAAAACTTTCATTTTACCATCATATCAATTCATTCATCAGGGGAACAGGAAGTGTGACTGCAAATGTTTCCCAGTTGCTGAATAGAAAAAATGTATGTTGGAGAAAAAAAGAACATGATTTTTTGCTACATATATTTAGCTTTGTACTTATAGAATAGAAGAAAATAAACAAATTGAGTCTGAGAGCATCTCTTCTGCTATCTATTACATTAAATAAAACGTAAAAATAGAAATACAGTCAAAGTGAAAATGTTATTTAAGAAAAAATAGGCATTGTTTACTGTGAGTTCTATCTTTGTTTATTTGTGGTCCTAAGCAGATTAATCTGGACCATCTTTTTGAAAATGAATGTTTATTAATAATAGTTGTATGTGGGGGACACAGGTACATGTATAGGTCAAAGGATAATTCTCTCTTTGTACCTTGACTCTTGTGAGCATATGTGGGCTGAGCTTTACTCACTGAGCCATCTGGTTGACCCTAGGTAATCTCTAGAGTCTTTCAACCCATTAGTTTATTTTAATATAAATTCAACTTTTCTTTTTGTCTCTATGCCATTCCTCATGTAATACTTTATCTATTTTTTTTTTTTTTTGAGCTGAGGATCAAACCTGGGGCCTTGCGCTTGCTAGGCAAGTGCTCTACCCACTGAGCTAAATCCCCAACCCCTCATGTTACTTTACTTTAATGTTACTTACTTATTACTTATCTCTGGTACCTCATATTCTCCATTTCTGATAATATTAAGAATATGATCTTTTGCACTTGTAAGAAGGCTTAAGGTGTTAAGTAACCTTTCTGAGTTTAAGCAGGCCATGATATGTTTCTTCCTGCCTATGACATGTTCTCTTGTCTATCTCCAATAAATGTGAATGATCTCACTTCCTGCTTGCACAGCTGAGAAGGAGTCATACAATTAAAAGGAAAATCAGTTACCAGTTCTCTGTACTGACATCAGTAATTCCCTGCCTCTTTGAGAATTGGCAGTCGAGGTGTACCTGGAAGAGATAAAACCCAACCTTGCATGAACCCAACCTTCCTGTACTGCTATGATGTGACGTGATGTTCTCCAACTCTGAAGTTCTTTAAGCCAGCTGTCTCCTTACACACTCAGTATTTCCATTATTTAATAAGATGAGTTATTTGAAAGATCATTTATAAAGTTGCTAGAAATACCCTGACTTCAAGCCCTGGAGATGCCATGTGTTTTAGGCTTTACATGCTGAACAAAAAAAAGTTAATATTTATGAAAATGGTTCCAGCCAACATGTTCATACCTGGGTTCCTCTCAACATCTCTAGTCCAAGCATTTTGCACTCATTTCCACTTTCTCTGAGTTAAGATTGAGTTAGGGCTCAGTGTTTACATTATAAAGAATTCCTCAAAACAAAGTTCTTTTGTAAGCATAGGAAAAAGAAGGAAAATAGGTAGCTAGAATATGACAAGAAACAGTTTATTTCTATAGTTGGCTTTCAGTAAGTACTAGGTGGAGTGTTAATGGTCTTAAATAACTCAGTTATTTATTTATTATGCAAGAATCATTACATAATGAACAAATTATGCAATGCACTCATTACTAAGCTAATTGTTAAGGCTACCATGGGAATGATTTCACTAAACAATGATTGTAATGATTCAGGAAAATTGTTCTTCAGTAGCAACTTAACTGCATGGAAAGGATGGAACTTGAGCCTAATCTCTTACCCTTCACAAATATCAATTCCAAATGGATCAATGACCTCAATGTAAGACCTGGTACCTTAAAATTGCTAGAGGAAAAAGTAGGGAGTCCATTTCAAGATATAGGCACAGAGCCTGGAGAGATGTCTCAGTGGTTAGGAGTCCTGGACTAGGTACTCTCCCAGAGGATACAGATTCAGTTCCCAGTACCTACAGGGAGACTCACAATCCATTCATAACTCTAGTTCCAGGGGATCTGACAACTTCTTATATCTCTGTAGGATATATGTGGTATACATATATACATGCAGGAAAACACTTATGCATATAATTAATTAAAAAGAAAATCTAAAAGATATAGACATAGGTAAGAATTTTTTGAATAGGAGTCTGAATACTCAGGAAGTAAAGTCAATGATTGACAAGCAGGCCTTAGTGATGTATGGCAATAGTAGAGTATACATTATAGGAAGATAGAGGGCATAAATACTAGGTATAGAAAGGTCTAAGAAGTGACAGGGTAAGGAGAGTGGCAGAAAGCAGGAAGTGTTAGCCCAAACTAAAGATGCATGGAAAGTCTTATGGCAATCTACTACTTGGTAAGATGATAAAAACTATAATTTAAAAAGGAGTTTAAATGGAACCTGCATAGGTGGGCAATGGTGCTCCCATGAGATATGAGTTATGAGCTCTTACACAAAAATACCACTGTCAAAAATACAACCCTATGGATTGTTGGTTATGGAGTCTCCAGAGTTCCCCTAAACAATGTAGGCTGTTTCCTCTGCTCTTGGCTGCCCACCAGAACTAGATGTTAAGACACTATTGCAGAAGTCACAGCATGCTTTGCTTGCAGATGTAGAGAAATCAAGCTGGAGTCAAACTGGAAATTTCTTCTCTGCTGGCCAGCTTTCACAGCACTGGAAGTGTAGTGTGGGTTGCTGGAGGACAAAATACATCAACGGTCTTATCCAGAAGTAGACCCTGCATGCTACAGTGCCAGCCTTCCAGACTTGATGTGCCCATGGGTAAAAAAGTAGTATGACTTTTATAAGGATAATCACCATATTTCTGATTGGTTTTGAGGCCCATTCCTCAGGAGGGAATTCACAAATGGTATCATAAACATGCCTATGGCTTAGGAAGTTGTAGGTCCTACAGGGGACCTATTACTGCTGCTTTGCTGAACAAATATGCTGTCAAAATGCATTCTAAATATTTGTGTTTATTCTCTTAGATCAGTGTTGCTATCAACCTTGACCAGAGAAACTTTGTTTGAAATGGGCAGTGGTTTATGTTGAGACTCACAATTGGTCAACATGTGAAAATAGGTGACTGTTGAGTGCTCAGCCCTACATGGGACAGCTATATACTCCTCTACTATAAAGCTTAGGGTACAACTGTAAGAACCTGAAGATGAGGATGATTGATGTGAGATGCTGTCATCTACACATAATCTGAATGTTGCGCTCATGAACTCATTAGAGCTGAAGTTACGAGCACAAGAACTGTCCAAAACTGAGCCCTCCAGCATTCCAGGATGAAAACGAAAGGACACATGAAGCCCCACCCCTAGCTGAGGAG
This sequence comes from Onychomys torridus, assembly GCF_903995425.1. Classification (NCBI taxonomy): domain Eukaryota; kingdom Metazoa; phylum Chordata; class Mammalia; order Rodentia; family Cricetidae; genus Onychomys; species Onychomys torridus. The sequence goes on along the minus strand of NC_050465.1, from coordinate 201,900 downwards.
CTATTGGTAGTTTCTAAATGCTGGAGGAGGGGAGACATTTTTTTTTTTTGCAGGAGTATAACCAGACATGAAAATAGGAGGAGGTGTTGAGAAGAATGGGGCTTCCAGAGGGAATGGGAAGGAGATGAGAGAAGGAAATGGGGGTGAATATGGTCAGAAGACGTTATATACATGCCTGAAATTGTCAAAGAATAAATTTAAAAAGTCTTTTTAAAAAACTATCTGTGGAACTAAGATCTAGAGTAGATTAGAGATGGTACTTATGAAGTCACAAATCCTCACACTAAAATGTTGGACTCATTGCTTCTTGGAAATATCTTTTATGCTTCAGGAAGAGTGCATTGCAGCAGTAACATCTACTCTGCAAATATGCCCTGGTTTGTCTCCTGGCTTTGCCACATTCACAGGACCTCATAAATAGGACCAGCCTACCCAACCTTGCCAAGGCACACTTTAATCATTTCTGCTCAGGGACCATACTAGTCATATAAAGGGATCTATTATGCTCTAGTCAATAGGAATGGATTGAGAATCATCTACAAGATATGACTCTGGGTGTGCCAGAAAAGTTGGATAATATCTTCAAACTATGAGTTAAAATAAGCCCTTCCTTCTCTAAATTGCCTTCATCAGACATCCTGTTGTAGCAATGATGAAAATAACTAATGCCCACTGTTTAGCACATAGTTACTACATGACATCTATCATTCTCACTGCTGTATTGTTTATCTGTGGTCTAGCTTGACCACAGCTACTCATCAGGAAAGAGGGATGCATAACAGACATTTGTCATTTTGTGGCTACTCATAATTTAAACATGTTCTGTGTTTGGCAGGAATCATACAAGTTACACAAGACACACGAACAAAGATATACTTCCCCCCAACTTTTTGGCAGTTGAAGTGGAAATTGGGAAATTCAAACTGATTAAATGAGTTTGGGTGAATGATATCAAAAGCCTCTAGGGGCTGTGACAGGAAGGGAGCTATAGTAGGCTGTGTGTAGATTTGGGTGTCATACATAGAGCACGGTAGGACAGTAGCGTGTGTGTGTGTGTGTGTGTGTGTGTGTGTGTGTGTGTGTGTGTGTGTGTGTTTATAAACTTGGTTCTCCAAATATTTTACCTATGAAAATCTTTCAGGGAAATCCTTTCACAATATGAACAAAACTCAATGGTGTTCAGCTGAAGCATATTTCAAATGCCAATGAAAACAATTGAGAGGTGATCAGTTTTTCTAGGCTGGAACTGACAAGGCTTGACTTCCAATTATGGTTGAGCTGAGGTTCCACAAACTCTAGGTATTCTCTTCCTTGACCAGAAGCTATTTGAAAGCAGGTAGTTCTGGTGGTAAATAATGAGGATGCATGAAGGCAGGCCAAGCTGAACAACTGTCTCATCTTGGCCTGTACACACTTTATGACATCTGCTTGACCTATGGAAACCACACGGCTAGCTCAACTGCCTCTAAAGAATGAACTGTAAAGACACAGCAAGTGGATACTATAATGACTATGTTCACATTCATCAGAAGAGATGAATAGAGGAGACCAGAACAATGGATTGATCACACATGGGTTTTTCAGTGTCTTTCCTATTAAAGGATTTTTGTATTCAATTTAGTGTTTCTTCCTATTTATTATAACAGAGATCCTTAATTTATGGTTATGAGATTTTTATCTTCCAGAGTTAGGGGGAATCTTAGATTGCCACCTGGTTCAGAAATAAAGAACCACAATGAAAATATAGTATTTTCTAGTGTAAAGGATGAGAATATAGCAGCTAGAAATATTGAGAAAGGTACAGACAATGGAGGCCTGGAGTATGAAGTTTCAGAGGGAACTAAAGACTATGAGGTCTGTTCATGGAAAATTTTGGATTAGAATCTGTGAAAGTGAAACCTTCTTGATGTTGGTCAGCTGGGTCTGAAAAATCTACTGTGATTAACAAGAGATCAGTATCATGAGGTGAAATGTGCATTTGCACACAGAAGCTGTGATACAGAGGGAACCAAGTTTGCACCTCAAGCTGGCAGCTAGACTTGATCATGCATGAGGCCTCCAACCCCCATATAGTCCTGGTTTGGGTGTCATGAAGCTGCAGAATTGAAAGGAACATGGTGAGCACCTGAGGCTTGGGTCTGTGAGACCCTGGGAGAGGACACTGGTGAAGGTGCAGCCTTAGTAGCAGAAAAGGTGGCAGGATACTGAGGTTCTAGAACCATGTGACACCTACTAATAACAGCAGCAAATATGTAATGGAGTAGGCCTGATAGGCTGGGTGCTGTGTGTGGTAGAGCCAGAAGTAGAACTGTCTAAGCCCTTTGAAGCTCAGAAGATCAAGAGTGAGTCCCAAATGTCAAACATTGAGCTAAACCTCCATTCTTTGGTTTTGCTTAAGTGTGATTGTTTCATGTCCAGATTCTTCCTCTTTGTAGTAAGAAAGTATTTAATTTATTTTTCATTTTACAGGCACCCACAGTTAAGATACTTTGTGTTTTAAAAAATAACTTTGTGTTTTAAGTCTTTTGGAATGTTTTAAAGACTGGAGGCTTTTGAAAAGTTGTACTGTATTTTATATTGTGTTATTAATATGGCATGTTGGGAACAAACAAGAAATGATAGGTTATGATTATGATTTAAGGTAATGTATTTCTGTGTTAAATTAGACAAGATATGAAATGTCCTGGTTAATTTTGTTATCAACTTGACATACCCAGAAAGAGGGACCCTCAATTAAAGAAGTGCCTCAATCAGATTCACCTACTGGCATGCCTGTGAGACATTTTTCCGATTGTCAACTGATGCAAGGGTACCCAATGCTCTGTGGGTAATAACCTCCCTGGGAAGTTGTGCCTATGCTGTATAGGAAAGGTAGTTGAATAAGAGCCTGGGAGCAAGCCAATAAGCAGCAGTCATCTATGATTTCTGCTTCAGTTCTTACCTCCAGTTTCCTTCTTGAGTGTCTGTTCTAATTTCCCTCAGTGATAGGCCGTGATGTGTAAATATAAACCTTCCTTCCCAAGTATCTTTTGGTCAGTGTTTTACCATGGCATCAGTCACAAAACTAGAATAAGACCCATAGGTGGAGGAAGATTGCAGAGTGGCTAAAGTGTCTAAAAAAAATCTCCCCTATAAAGAACATAGAGTTCTTCATTTTTATTTTAGAGACAAAATAAAGACCAGAGCAGTATGTGTGGGAATGGATTCCAAGAATACTAGAACAAATGTGGAAGAATATAAACATTGATCAAAGTAATTTATTTTAAAGGCTAAGAAATGTAAGAGATCCTAGATTCAGTACTCAACAGCAGCAGGGGTGGTTTTCAATGTTTGCTTAGTCTGTTTGATGGTTCATTCTAAATGAATTTTGGATGAATAAATTCTTTTATATAACAAAGAAGGGGAAAGGGTGAATTTATTGTGTGTAATTCATTCTTCATTCTCCTATAGATTGTATGACTGGACAGAAGACATGTTATTTGTAAGGTCTTAGAAACCTGCTGTAGTGGACCCATTAGTCTAAACAGTATTTCCATGGTGTCTTCTGAATGTTGAGGACTGCTGCTGCCTGAAATAAATGAAGTTTAAGTGGACTTTCTAATTTTGAGGCTATTAAAGTATGTATGATGTAAGACATCCACAAAGATCTTGTGATCCCAGAAGTGTAGTGGAAAGGTAGCCACATTTTAGGATCAAGGTGGAAAAGTAACCATCCTGACACAGAATGAGCTGTGACTGTGATTTGTTTATCACAGGGTACCAGGAACAAAAGCAGAAGGAAGGTTACTAAAATAGCTATTAGGTTTGTACAACTTAATGTGTGTGTGTGTGTGTGTGTGTGTGTGTGTGTGTGTGTGTGTGTGTGTGTGGTGGGAGGGTGACTTAAGTCTTCTTGCCTGGAACAGCTCTTTATCAAATTTCCCAAGTGTGAGTCAGCTCACAGATCCAATGCTAGGGTAAAGTGGAGGCACGGGTGCTCATAGGCAGAGCCTACTGGCAACTACACATGGTGTAAATGTGTCTCTTCACTGGGTCTTCTTCTACCTGACTTGCAGCTATTGAATAAGGTCATGCTGACAGCTTAGAGGTTGGGTAATCCAGTATTAGAGAGCATCAGGAAATAAACCTTACTAATGTTTAAAGGACAAATGTACCAAGAAAAATGAAAATTTGACCTGAGTTGGCTTCACAATAGTCTTACCTCTAACACCACTCTACAGCTATTTCTCTAGCAACTAAACATGATTGTACAAGTCTTTGGGGTATTCTATTTAAAGACTACAATTAAAGTTTCAACTTTATTTAGTTAGTAAATAAATAATTGTGAGTAGTAGAAGCAATAGAAATACTCTAAATTGCTAGCACTTTCTACAGAATACAGATGCCAAAATTACTATTTCTCTGACTATTTTCATATAAGAATTTTAAAATATTATAGAATTCAAACTGAAACAATTTAAGTTAAGAATAATTCTTCAAATAAAATACAGTTGACTGCATTAAGAAACTGAAGAAGACCAAATAATGTTAGAAATAAAGATTGAATTATAATTTACCTAAAGAATAGTAAGTGTAATTGAGAAAATACAGTTTGAGGAAAAGAGAAAATTTAGAAAATAATGCAAAATAAAATATGAATAAAACAGTAAAAAGTATCATAAAGAAATGGTTGAAATGAAAGACAAGCCAAAAGTATATTTGTGTGTATAATTTGGGTCTCAAGTCATATTTAAAAAATACCCAATGAAGCAGAAACAGTATTTAAAAGCATAATGTGTCATTTCTGCCTTTGGAAATGTCAAGGATGGTCCAATCAGATAATTATTAAGCAACTAACAACCACAACTCTGAAAAAAAAAAAACACAAGAAGCAATTACTATAAAGATGGCAGAAGCACATTGGTTATAATGAAGTTCAACTTTGGAAGCAAGAGTTTAATACACACACACACACACACACACACATGTGTGTGTGTGTGTGTGTGTGTGTGTGTGTGTGTGTGTGTGTAAACCACCTGCTTTGTTCTTTCAGCCTGAAAAAGGATCATGTGTAGACATAGTGGTGGGAAAATGGCAGTAGTTTTGGTTAGAACAACCAGGGAGTTATGGTTGGGAGAATGATCATTACTATGGAAAATAATCTTCCTGTGTAAGTAAAAAGCCAGAGAAATCCTGTTGACTGACATTTCCAAGTGGCATTTTTACTCACAAGTGGCTATAGTCTTATCAGCACAGATTAGCCCTTAAACTATTCTCATTTGAAATTTGAACTGAGCAGAACCAGTCTAACCAAGATAAGTGCCTGGTAAAACTAGCAGACAAGAGCCTAGAATAACTGTATGATCAAAATATAACCCTCTTCCACTAAGTTCCAGATTGATTTAAAAAGAAGGGACAGAAAGATTCTAAAAGCCAGAGATGGTAACTATCTGTATCAAAACAGCTTTTTCCAAGCAGACAGGGCCACTGTACACCTTCGCTCACAGGAGCTGTGACTGCATGTACAAGGCCTGCACAGGAGCAGGTTGGCCAAAATTCCAGCATATGTGGAGGAGGGGCCCATAGTTTCTCTGCTGTAGGGGATGTTGGAAATAGATGTCTTCTTGGAGAGAGAGTCGGTTTTGTGGATACAGCTAGTGATAGGGAACCTGTATGCCAGTAGGTGGTTCAATACCCACATGAACAAGTTGCATTTAAGAGCATTCAATAGGTTTAATAAAAAGAGCACATGAAGTTGGGATGGAGGAAGGAAGAGGTGAACTTGGTTGGGGAGGAATAGCAGTGGATCTGAATAAAACTCATAAGACAGAAACAAATAGTTTCCAAGACAAGAGAATGGAGGGGACAGAAGAGAAGCCATGTGATAAGATAAATGAACAGAGGGAATACATTTTGAACACAATAGAAACAAAATAATATAAAGAACAAACAGATTATAAGGGTTAGATATTGGTTAAATTATTAAGGCCACTCCACGTAGTTAAAAGGGAGGTTTATTTTGTGGGGTAACTTACAAATGAAGGGGTAGGTTACAGGGTCTGGCAAGGGTATAGCGCAGTCCGGCGGTGTTCTCTGGAGAACTCTGCTCGGTCTACCTCCAGCGTCCAGAGTCCGGGCTCCCCGAGACAGAGCTCTTCCCGATCCTTCGTCTTCCGCCTCCTCCTCTGCCCCGCCTTGTGGGCGTGACCATTACCGAAGCCTCAGTGGGGGTTGGAACTTCCAGGCCAATGCTGGGATGGCTACCCACTACAGTTAGAACTTTCAGGATTATGATGGAAGATATGTATTTATAAGTTTGAAATACCAGCTCTCAGACAGGCCAACACAAAGAAGGAATCTAGCCCTATCAAGGAAAAGAACAAATTACATAAAATTACATGATAGATCAAACAAAAGATGACACCTCAGCAATGATGGAGCTGGAAAGAGAAGCACCTTTTACATGCTGAGAGAAAACTATTATCCAATATTACTTTCAGAAAAGAAGACCAGAATGTATATTTCAAAGGTGTCTACTTATTACCAGGAAAACTGAACAAAATGATCAATTTGGAGCCATTTCTTGGAGGAATGATTAAAGATTATAAAGAATAAAGAAAATGCTTTAAGACCCCACGGGAGAAAATGAAAAATAACTTCAAAGTGAAAAACTGAGATCCTTATCAGGTATCTCAGAAACAACATCCAGTTTGGCTGATAACAGCAGAGCATTTCCCAGGACTTCAAGAGTTGAAAATGGAACCAAGAATGGCAAATTTGGTGATGTCATCTTTCAAGCATCAGCTCTGTAGAAAAGTGGTTCTGAACCTTCAGAGATCAAGGCATTTTATACTCATGATCCCATCTTTAAGAATCTACTGTAGGATGTTTTTCAGTTACACAAGAGAAGGCTTTGAAAACAGCCACAATCAAAGAGCTACTGAAAAGAGACTCAAAGTGGAGACAAACACATACTATATGATACATGCTTCATATTTTATGTTGCATTGGCATAATGGAATGAAGATACAGAAATGGAGAGGAAAAATCTAGAGGAAAAGGGAATTTAATAAAACTATTGTTTTATAAGCAACTCATTATGAGTACCATTAACAGCTAACAAAGAAAAATATGAACATTGAGAAAAGGAACCAGAGTAAGAACAATAAAAAGTGATAGGTACAAATTATTATTTGCATGAAAAAGCAAACTTCCTTAGTTACAAAAACAGGAGATAAATATTCATAGCTTCCTCTGCTTCATAGGGTGAGGCAAGTGAATTATTGGAGACTAGCCTGGGTAATAATAGCATGGCATATTTCAAAAAACAAAGTGAACAATAAAACCTTAAAATACAAAATAAAGGAATGATGGAGAAAAAAAGCTTTTTCTTTTCTTTTCTTTTCTCAACTGGTCATTTAACAGTGGCAGTAGTTAGAGCCTGTGCCTCTGGACACTATGTCCTGGAGAGCTGGTCCCATTTTTGTTTTTGCCAACCAGATCTGACTGGAATTTAACCACAAGGAACCATTCTGTAAACACAGAGTGACAGACAGGCTATAAGATTGCTCATCTGAATTTTTCAATATTAACATTATGAAAATACAAAGAAAACAAAATCTCTCTTGAACCATTGCAAATCAAATATGATTAAAAAGATAAAATAAGTGGATGCAACAAATTATGTTGGACATTTTGGTTGATGTTCTAAAGCTCATTATATCTGAATGAGCTCTGTGGAATTAGAATATGTATCAATCATATTAATTCTCTGATATTGATAATTTTACTATAAATTCTATTTTTAAAGAAATACTACATTTAAGGTAAAGAAACATATAACTTGCTCTCAAGTGATTAGGGAAAGGGAGAAAGAGGAAGAGAGACAGGAGGGATGGGGAAGTAGAGGAGAAAGTGAAAAAAGATAAGGCTAAAAGGTCTCTGACTGAAGGGTATCAAAGTTTTTGCACTATTATTTCAACTTCTATGTGAGTTTAAAGAAGTGTTAAAATAGAGAAAACGCTCCAAATACTGCTATAGGGAAAAATAGCTTGTGATGACAATGGAATCCACACAATACAAGTCCTGAGAGGTTCCTGGGTGGCAATTACAACCCAATGTCCCTGTCTATTCACTTACCACTTTGGCCACCAGAGAAGATAAATTGGCTTTGCATAGCCCATGGATAACTGAAAGTTTAATCAGGGATGATGTTAATTAAAACAGTTGTTACATATATGTTGTTCATACTTAAAAGGAAAGATCAGTGGAGCCCTGTGACCTGTCACATAGCTACTGATTGGTATAGTGATATTTTATTTGTATTGAAACGTGATTTTATTTGTATGTTAATAAAGTTGCCTTGAGGTCAGAGCAAGCCAGAGCAGAAACTGAGCAGTAGTGGGGCACGCCTTTAATCCCAGCACTTGGGAGGCAGAGCTAGGTAGATCTCTGTGTGTTCAAGGACACAGCCAGCATGGCAGACACACGCCTTTAATCTCAACCATAGAAGACCTGGAGGTCTGTACAAACAGGCAGTGATGAGGAGGTCATGTAGCTGGGTTTACAACCAATGAGAAAACAGAACAGAAAATCTATAAAAAAGATAGGACACCCAGAGGTAGCTCTCTTGTGGAGAGGAAGAACAGCAGAAGCAGTGAAGGGTAAGGTTTTCCGCTCTTGCTCTGACCTCGTGGTTTTTAACTCTGCAATCCGTTCTGTGTTTCTTATTTAACAAGCCAGTTACATCTACAGATTGGCAATTGTTTTTCTCTTTGAGGAAGAAGAGATCCCAGAGGAACAATATGAATGGCTGCCTTTCCTTGAAGTTGTGTAATCTATGTGCTTTGTCCTGTTCTAACATCTGAATCAGTAGGATGTAACAACAGTTTTAAATCAATGGGAATGTGGACAGGGTATTGGAGAGTAGTATTGCTGTAATTGACTATGTTCTTAGCATTTACCTGTATCCCCCGAATTACCTATGTCAGGTATGTACATATGTATTTTAACTGGTTTCCCTTTTGTTTCTATTTCTGCCTAACTGTTAACTACAGGATGTACTGAACAACTCTGGTGCTTTGTTCCAAGTGCCTGACATAAGCATAGGCATAATTCAGAAGCACAAGATTATACTTTGCATGGCTTACAGTAACTCAAAATGTGATAAGCATCCCTCTGGGGCAGGTGAGATGATTGTATTTCCATTTAGAAGTGCTGTGTCTGATATTTACTGTGTGGGGAGTGGGGTGGGAGTATTATTTTCTAAAAATTAAGAATAGTAAGCCAAGCAGAGTGGTGTCAAGTACTAGCACTTGGAAGGCTGAGGTAGGAGGATCACAGCTTGAAGGAGCTAGGGCTACATTATGAGATCCCTTCTCAAACCATCTACCATTTTATGTATGTATCTCTCTCTCTCTCTCTCATATATATGTATACACACACACACACACACACACACACACACACACATATACACATATATATGTAATAAAGAATGGATGAAAGAAAGAATTAATAGGTTTATTCCATGTTTGAAGGTAGTTTGTGAACAGAATTTGTCGTTTTCCTACCCATCTCCTAAGCTTTGAAATGCACAAGGATGTCAATGCATGTGATACTGAAGGAATGTTTGATGTTGGCCACTACACAATCCAGCATTCAGAGGCATAGTCTTAGAAGGCTGTGGGATTAAGGCTACTAATTATTTTCCAGAAGTAGTGTTCTCTCTCTCTCTCTCTCTCTCTCTCTCTCTCTCTCTCTCTCTCATCTATCTATCATCTATCTATCTATCTATCTATCTATCTATCTATCTATCTATCTATCTGTTTTTATATCCTGACCACAATTTCCCACCCCTTTTCTCTTCCTAGGCTCTCCCCCCATCCACTCCTCCCCCTCCATTTCTCTTCAGAAAAGGGAAAGACAGCCATGGATATCAAACAGCCATGGTCTATCAACTTGCAATGAGACTAGGCACCTCCTCTCTTATTAAGGTTGCATGAGGCAACCTGGTAGGAGGAAAGGGTCCCAAAAGAAGGCACAGAGTCAGAGACAGCCCATGCTACTACTGTTAGGAGTCTCACAAAAAGACTATGGTGGGTTTAAAGAAAATGGTTCCCAAAGGGAGCAGCACTAGTAGGAGTGGCCTTGTTGGGAAAAAGTATGTCACTGTTGGAGTGGGTTTGGAGGTCTCCTATGCTCAAGCTACTCCTAGGTTCAGAGACCATTTCCTGTTGCTTTCTGATCAAGACATAACCAGCACCTTGTCTGCTTGCACACTGCCATGCTCCCTTCCATGATGATAATGACCTGAACCTCTGAAACTATAAGTAAGTTGCCCCAATTAAATGGTTTCCTTTATAAGAGTTCCCATGGTCATGATGTCTCTTTAGAGCAATAGAAACTCTAACTAAGACAAAGATCAAGCTACACAATGGTAACATATATGCAGAGGGCCTAGGTCAGTCCCATGCAGGCTCCCTAGTTGTTAGTTCAGTCTCTGTGAACCCCTATGAGTCCAGGTTAGTTATTCTGTGGGTTTTCTTGTGGTGTCCTTGCCCCCTCTGGCTCCTACAACAGGAGTAGTTTTGAATGTTACTAATCATTTGCTGAACCACTAGTATCATTCCAAACAACTTAACATATTTGTAATTATTAAAATGTGTAAAGTACACACTGAGATTCTGAAGGAAAAAGAATCTCACAAATTCTTTGTATTTCTTCTATGAATGGTTGAGTTTTTTAATAATTCAGAGTCATTGGCAATTCTGCACTGTAACCTCATGCATAGAGCAGATAGATTCTTGTATGTTGCTGTTTTCCATGCTCAGGTTAGTTTTCCTATCTTCATGTCTGAAGCTAGATTGGAGCACACAGCCATGTTCCCCTCTCTGGAAAGTGAAAAATGGTGAGAAGAGGCAAGGATTTTTTTAAAGTAGCCATTTCTTGCATTTGATTTTTGAAAATATAGATATATAGCCACGTTTAGCCATGAGAAAGGGTGGGAATTAGAGCTAGCTTCCTTTGGGATAATTTGTGCCTCCATCTGAGTCAGGAGATTCTATTTGCTAGAGAAAGAAGGGACTAGGAGATCTTGGGATAACCAGTTTGTTCTGACCCATTTGGAGAGAATTGCCTTCTGTCCCCAGGAATTCAAATCCCTGGATGAGTCATGAGAGCTTTGTTAACTTCATCTTATCCTCTGTGCAAATATCTGGAACCACAGGCTGTGTTTTAAGGGAGTGATGATTAATATGTAAGTCTCTCCTACCTCCTCCTTCAACTTTTCAGTGTCCCTAATACATTTGAATGATAGTTCCATTTTTAAAAGTTTGGTTTTCCCATATTACAATTATGTAACAATGAATTTGCACTTCACATAGAGTTACTAGAGTCTATAATAAATTAAAGAAGGAGAGGCTAGACTTGCTTACATGAAGGATTGTTTTAAACTCCAAATAATCTTTGTTCTTCACTGCTTACAACAGTTTGCTTATACACAAAGGAGGCTCACTTAAGCTACTTTTTGCTCAAAGGGCTTGAAGTGGCTCAAAATTAAAAAACAAAACAAAACAAAAAGAACCCCAACAACATAGTTATACTAAAGCCAAAAACAATTTCCCCCAGAAGAGAAAGTGCAAGATGAATTTGATGAAGGAATGGCATTGAGGATAGAATAGACAATCATATAATCAGAACTTGAGGCCGAAAAAGAATAATGCAAATGAGCACAGAGGTCTACACTAAGCCTACTCACAGCTAATCTTAGAGATATGCTCAGATGCTCAAAGGGTAAGGCTGTGTGTGTGTGTGTGTGTGTGTGTGTGTGTGTGTGTGTGTGTGTGTTGCACGTGTTTAAGGAGAACACGATCTTTAGGAGGGAGGAGGAAACTTGGTGGAGGAGAAGCTGGGAGGATTTGGAGTGACTGGAAAGCCTGCAAGTAATTGAAGCATACTGTACATGTAAAAAAATCTCAAAGAATAAATGAAAATTTAAAAAAAAAATGGAAGTCTGCCCAATACAGCATGGTATTGGGTTTTCAAAAAAGCAAACAAGGGTGAAGAAGCATGGGTGCACTTACTTTTCTTTGAATGACTAAAAAAATAGAAATGCTGTCCTAGGGTAGATAGCTAAATACTTGAAGTTTGCCAGGAATAGCCAAAGAATTGTTATTCTTGCAAAAGTATTCATGTTTATATTCATGAGGAGTGCTATGAAGAGCTTAGAATTTTAGATTCTTACAACTTGTCATCTATAAACTCTCATTTGTTCTTATTATTTAGCTTTATAGACTTTGAAATTTTGATGGAGGTGGGCTTTTGGCCAAGCTCATTTTAGAAATATTGAATAAAGGAAAGCTATAAGATTTGATGTGATTTGTGTTTAATATGATTTCCAGCTCAATTTTGTATTATCTGGTCAAATTCTTTAAATTCCCAAACTAAGTGTATGTTTATGTATACTTTATGTATGAAAACACATGTGCAGCTGTGTGTTCCTGTCTGTAGGGGCCAGAGGTTGACACTAGGTGTCTTTCTCAATCACCCTTCACTTTAATTTTTAGTAATAGTTTAATTATTCTTTGAGAATTCCACATAGTAGATATTGATCATATTCACCTTCCTCTTATAACTCCACCCACACCCACCCTTTCCACACTCACTTCCTTGACCAGAATCCACCCTTCTTCCTAGAGTCCTCCTAGTCTGACTCTCCTGCCCAATCTCTTCCTGCCCAGTTATAGGCCAGTCAGTTCTTTATTAAACAATGAGGGTAATACATATTTACAGTGTACAAAGATTGTTCCACAGCAATCCTCTGCTATATAGCATGTTTGGGGCTAGCCTGGACTATCAGAGACCCTATCTTAAAACAAAATACAATGAACAAAAACAAAACCAGAATGTGTTATCTCTAGAATAAGGGGTGAAAAACCCAAACCAAAACCTTTGTTTTCCATGGGATCTGGTCATAGACTATGGAGGTATTAGTACTATGTTTAAGGTTACTTATATAATTTGATAAGTAGTATAAAATACTGGTAAGCTAGCATGCTGTGCAGTTGCCTTTCAGCATTGCTTTCTCTACAATTATGTAGCTCTCTATAAGATAATATTCTTATTATAAATAAAAAAAACTTTCTGAATAAGCATGGAGAAAGTCCCACTAGGAAATTCTGGCTGTCACATTAAATTGTAATCTCTTAGTGCTTCCTCATGAGGCTACTTTTGATGATCATCTTCTCTATCCCTTCTGGAAAAATTATTTAGAGATCATGTAATTTGCATAAATGCCAGTATTGCTCATGCCTGAGAGCTTTCTTACTGTTCAGTGAGTGTTCTTGTTTCAAGACTATGAACACAATTGACAAATCACAGATACAACAGAAACTTCCAACAGTGCTGGGGTGAGGAGATGATGGGTAGATTCACACAGAGTTGGATGAATGGGCAACAGAGCCTGAAATAGGACTTAGGGTTGATAAGCATGGTCATGAATTTGTTGTGTTGCCTTCTACTTGGAAAGATGTTAGAACTGCATACAAAGTGAAGTATGCTATAGGCATTGTAATAATTTTTGTCTACAATTAAAAGAAAAAATAAGCAATGACTTGATACTGAAGAAGTATAGAAAGGTGATACTGATGCCAAGTTTAAAGCTTCAGTGATTCATATAGAAAGGATATTGATGAGATCAAGAGGTTGAAAGGAGTTCTGACTGTATGTGAGCCAAATCCCTGCTTTATACTATGTTTATCAAGACTATTTACTATGGACTCAACAGGTTATATTTGGGTATAAATATGTATATACAAATACATACATGCATGCAATAAAAATCAGTGGAATAAAAGGCTATGAATTTGAAGAAGAGTGGGAAAGAGGTTCAGAAGGAGGAAAGGGAAGGGAGAAACGTAAAATACAACCTAAAGGGGCTGGAGAGATGGCTCATCAGTTAAAAACATAGGCTGCTCTTCTAGAGGCCCTGAGTTCAATTCCCAGCAACCACATGGTGGCTCACAACCATCTCTAGTGGGATCTGATGCCCTCTTCTGGCATAAAGGTATACATGCAGATTGAGCAATTATTTATAAAATAAATGAATAAATCTTTTTAAAAAAAATACAACCTCGGCCGGACGGTGGTGGTTGCACGCCTTTAATCCCAGCACTTGGGAGGCAGAGGAAGGCAGATCTCTGTGAGTTCAAGGCCAGCTTGGTCTCCAATTCGAGTTCCAGGAAAGGTGCAAAGCTACACAGAGAAACCCTGTCTTGAAAAAAACCAAAAATAAAATAAAATAAACAAATAAAAACTATTTTGGAAGATGACATCTTGAAAAATAATCCTTATATTTTGGAATCACTTTAGTTTTAAAGAAATATTTCAACTTTAGTACAAAGGGATCTCCTGTATTCTTAACCTAGTTTCTCTTTGTAGGAATGATTCTTGGTTATCATAAGGAATTTGCTATTAACAACTCCTTTTATGCTAGTATGGTACACACATCCTAGTTGATGAGTTCAGTCATATTGATGGATTACTATCTACTAAAGTCTATGCTTGTTTCTCATTTACTTGGTTTTCACCTAAGGACATTTTTACCCCCTTTCTTTTCTAGACTCCCAACCAGGATTCTCATAGTATTTATACAGCACACATTCTTGGGTTTCTTTTTGATGTGAAAGTTCATTAATTTTGGTGACTTCTATAGTTATGATCAATATTCATTGGGTACTTACAAAAATAATTTCAGTTGCAGTTTGATGCCTTTATCATGTTTAGGCTAGGGTTATAAGAATTAAGAGGGGGATCTCAAAATTTTATTTTTGTATTTATGTTTGTGTGTAAATATGCATACACCAGTGCAGGCATGCATGGAGACTAAAAAGGGCATCAGATCTCCTGCATCTGGAGTTTCACACAGTTGTGAGCCACTAGATGTGGATGCAGAGACCTGAACTTGGGTGCTTTGGGAGATCAGTAAACACTCTTAACCACTGAACCATCTCTCATGAAGAAAATGCCACCTCTTCACATCACAACAAGGATGCATGATCAAAACTGCTGATGTTAACTTCAATCATCCATCTAAAGGAGTGGTCCTTAGACTTCTATTGTAACACTATGTTTACCCTCTCCCCTTCCCACACTGTCCTTTTTGGAAGGAAGTAACAACGCAGAACACATGCTTAACTTCACCTTCTTGAGGATCCAGTATTTATATAAATTATTTGGAATCACATACAGACTTATCTCATCTTCTCATATGCTACTATTTATTATACATTTGTATAGATATGTGGATATTATTTTATGCTTTTGGGGTAACCCAATGTTGAGCAGATGATAACTTTTTCTTAATTATGTACTGTGAATTTCATTTATATAGATATAACACCATCTAAAAGATGCCTTTAGGGCTAAAAGCCAGGATTTCTGAACTGATGTGTACATTTAATATCAGAAAGGTATTGTTAACAAAATATCTTGTTTATGTATTAACATTTCTATATTTGTACACTATAGCTTACATATTTTGTAGTATTGAGATTATACAGCTTTTTATGTATAAAATTATAGATATTTACTGATGAGGAGTGTTCCTGAGAGCAAGTGAGAGAATCCCAAGTAGGCAAGGAGAAAAAGTAAAAAACAGGGCTATAGTGATATTTTATTTGTATTGAAATGTGATTTTATTTGTATGTCAATAAAGTTGCCTTGAGGTCAGAGCAAGCCAGAGCAGAAGCTGAGCAGTAGTGGGGCATGCCTTTAATCCCAGCGCTTGGGAGGCAGAGCTAGGTAGATCTCTGTGTGTTCAAGGACACAGCCAGCATGGCAGACACACGCCTTTAATCTCAATACCAACCATAGAAGACCTGGAGGTCTGTACAAACAGGCAGTTACGAGGAGGTCATGTGGCTGGGTTTACAACCAATGAGAAAACAGAATAGAAAGTCTTTAAATAGACAGGACACACAGAAGTAGGTCTCTTGCGAAGAGGAAGAACAGCAGAAGCAGTGAAGGGTAAGGTTTTCCGCTCTTGCTCTGACCTCGTGGTTTTTAACTCTGCAATCCGTTCTGTGTTTCGTATTTAACAAGCCGGTTACATCTACAATCAGGAGCTCCAGTAAATATTCCTCCCTGGAGTAGTTTTGCTCAGATACTTTGTCACAACAATGGGAAACTGACTAACAGAACTCCTAGGGACTACACAGGGCAAGCTCAAGGATTGGCATAAGCTGAAGAGTAGCAAGTAACAGACACACTGACTATGGTGTAGAAGAGCATAAAGTGCAGGTCATGTGTGTGTGTGTGTGTGTGTGTGTGTGTGTGTGTGTGTGTGTATTGCATGTGAGTGGTGCATATATTTGTTGGTACATGCATATGAAGACCAGCTACTGAGACATGGTATGATCTTTCTGGATCATTCTCTATTTTATATAACAGAATCATGGTCTCTCACTAAAGCTGGAGCTGGCCAGTTCAGTTAGTCTAACCAGCCAGCTATAGCTGGGGATCCTTTTCCCCACATGAGAATGATGGTATACATGGCTTTTATTTGGACCAATGATCCTTACAATGCACAAGCTTGTGCCATCTCTTCAGTTCTAAAGTTTGCATTAAATTCATAATTCCGAAAAATTAACCTGCCCAAAACCAAGATCCTCAGAAGGAATCATACACAATTTAATGTTTGAGACATATATTTAGTAATCATTTTAAAGAGACATTTGTTTCTGTTAAATATTTGGGAACAAAGGAATTGGACAATGCCAACCTTATCTGAAGGTTGTAAGTTCAATAAATATTAAACAAACATGTGCATTAAGCATAAAAAGAAAACTAAAATACCTGTAACTTGTCTTACTGGACTATAACACTAAATCCAGACTGTGATTATATCAAATAAAAAGTTCAGAGGCATAATTTCTTACCCATTCTGTGGGTATCAATAATTATAAGAAGTAATTTTAGACCTTAGAGGAAATTGAGTCAAGTGAAGAAAGTACTGATTGTAAAGCTCTTTCTTCAATCTTTCATTGTAGATGGATCTTGCATTTTGTTACTTTAAGACATCAAAAGTGCTAGGGAATTCCCCCATGAAATGATTAAGATGAATTGAAATGTCAACATTTGTGAGTCATCTTTATTCACAGACTAGCAAAACAATGACCCTCAACTCTTTAAATAGCATGGACTATTAGAACTCTGTGGCTAAACTTTGAAGAAATCTATACATAGGCCCCCAATAATAGAGTACAAAGTATCAAGTGGGCACAAAAACTCTTGCTAAAGTGTTAGGGAACAAGATATCAGGAACCAAACATGAATCATGGAAAGTACTAGCTAGGCCAGAGGACAAGTCATAAGCCCACTGCCCCTTCCCAGAGCAGTAACACCCGTTTACTAACCAGAGGCCCCCAAAGATAAGAGAACACCCCACAGTCAGGTGCCATGACAACCAAATGTAAAGAGCATTCCATGGTCAGGTAGCCTAGCAACAGAACAAATGGCCCCTGACCAGTGACCTTAGCAGACATCTTGTAGTAGCACAACCTGCACGTCTCCCACGTCTTACACTCCTTCCTCATCCCTCCCCCTTCCCTCCTTCCTGCCTCTTCCCCTCCTATGCTATATAAGCCTTGTGGAGAAAAATAAAATCTGCAACTTGATCAGAATCTTGTCTTGCTGTCATCCCTCGTGTCCTCTGCCTATCTCATTTGCTCCCATAGGTGGGTCACCCCCATTGAAACCCTGCTGGCTGGGGCATCTGGCGCCTAATGTTGGGGCTTGACCCTCGCCTCATCAGGAGTTGAACGTCCTTCTCCAGGAAAGTCCAGATGTCTGGTGGTGACTCGGTGTCCTGGTGATCCGGAGGAGAGTGGGAAGGACGAGGTGAGTCAGAGCTATAGACTTCACCATGGGACAGGGAACTTCTCATGATTTGTTCATAAAGGGCATTAAAGAAGCCCTCCAGACATGAGGGATAAGGGTTCATAAAAAAGACCTCAACAAATTCTTTAGTCACTTAGAGGACTGTTGTCCTTGGTTTCCCCAAGAAGGAACAACCACTACTGAGCCTTTGGCCCAGATAAAGTCCCTGTCATAACCTTTTCCTATTGGAACCTTGTTAATGATATTCTCAGGATCCAAAGGACCTCCCCATCCCCTGACATTGAGTCGGTTATTTCTCAGGGAGAAAAAGTCATGAAAGAACAGTCTTGCCCCCCCTCTCGCGCTGATTCACATCCTCCCCCACTCCCCCCCGACCCCCTTCATAAGTGCCCTCTATATAGGAGATTAAAAATATGGAAGAAGGAGTCCAATCAACCCTACCTCAGTCTATCTACCCCTCCCTTCAGTGTCTTGACCCGGCCCCCCTTAACCTTGGCAATGAGGCCAGTCTAAAAAAGGAGGCCGCCAACTTGGCCCCCATAACCTCCCTCTCACAAAAGCCACCCCCAACAAAGATAACACATAATCTTACTCAGCCCCCTCCTTATGATGCCCCCCTCACTGCCTCCTTCTGTGCCCCAGTCGTTGAGGCCCCTGTGGGTTCACTGCCGGCGCTCCGAATGTTAACCCCCAATGATCCAGAAATCCCCCTAATCTCATAGCAGAGTTACAGTGCCTGCAGGGCACACTTTGGGCCAGTAGACAACACCCGGCCCTTCTAAAGGAATTATGCTCCCTTGATCAGGAGCTCTCTGACCTCGCTCTGGGTGCCCCAAAGATTCGGCTACTGCCCATCCCCTCACTAAAAATCCTTGGCCACAGCCAGTCTTGGCTTTTCCCATTACCCAAAGCCAGGCGAGTGGATCAGATCCACCAAATCTGCCCGAGATGGAGGAGTTGCCTCCCCTTGAAGAAAAGGAGGGAGAGACCCCTCATGAGGAGGAGCCCCTGGTTCCAGGCTCTGGGGCTGATCAGGGCCCCCCACCTGGTCAGTCTTACCAAAAACTTAGCTTTCGCTTTGTTGAGCGACTTAAATCAGCCTGCGCTCAGTATGGCCCCACCGCTCCCTTTACCCTTGCATTGCTTGAAAACCAGAGTGAGGCTTGGCTTACGCTAAATGATTGGTATTTTTTGGCCGGTGCTGCCCTGTCTGGGGGAGATTTTGTCTTATGGGAAACTGACTTTTCAGAAAACTGCTGCGAGACAGCCCAGCGCAACGCTGATAACCCTTCCTCAAAACATTGGACCATTAATAAACTTCTTGGCAAAACTCCTTATGACAAAAACGAGGTTCAGGCTACCTTTCCACCTGGCTTATTGGCCCAGATTCAGGTTGCTGGCCTTCGAGCCTGGAAGCAGCTTCCCCAAAAAGGCGCCGTTACCACCTCATTGGTCAAAGTGCATCAGGGACCAGATGAGCCCTATAGTGATTTTATATCCCATCTCAATGACACTGCTGAGTGCCTCCTGGGCTAGGGAGAAAGCGAGAGTACATTGGTTAAACACCTCACCTTTGAAAATGCAAACCCAGACTGTCAGGAGGTTCTTCGCCCCCACAGAGATAGGGCCCCCCCTTTCTGAGTATGCCCACCTTTGTGCGGAAGTTGGCTCTGCCCATGCCATAGGTCTGGCTATTGGTGCAGCCCTAAAGTCTGTGGGTGCCCAAGAATTGAGATCCCAACAAAGTCACCTTTGCTTCTCCTGTAAACAACCGGGACATTTTGCATGGGAATGCCCCAAGCGGATCCCTGCTCCCTCAGGGGTGGGGGTGGGGGGAGACAGCTGCGGTGCCCCAGCTTGGGGTCACCACTCGGCCGCTACCAACCACCCCATGTCCCAGATGTGGCCATGGCCTTCATTGGGTGAGGAAATGTAAATCTAAAACTGATACTCATGGTCGCCTGCTCCCTTTCTGCCCACTCCCTCCCTGCCCGCTCCCTCCCCACCTGTCAGAAAACTTTCTTCAGGGCCAGCCCCTGGCCCCTCTACTTCAGGGAGTGCCCCATAGGCCACTCCCCAACTGTCTGCTCCCTCCAATGGGCAACCCCAGGCAGTGTAGGATTGGACCTCTGTGCCACCACCAACACAATACTAGATCCATCCCAGGGTCCCCAAGTCATCCATACCAGGATTTGGGGCCCCCTGCCCCCAGACACCCATGCCCTTATCCTTGGCCATGCCTCATCCACCTTAAAAGGTGTCCAGGTCTACCCCAGAATTATTGATAATGACTATACAGGAGAGATTAAGATTTTGGCCTTGGCACTCCAGGGTCTTGTTGCCATCTCCCGCGGCACCTGCCTTGCCCAGCTGGTTATCCTCCCTGTGCTTTCCTCTGATAACCCTGTTCAGTCCGCCCAGCCCCGAGTAGCTGCTCAGATTGGCTCATCAGAGGCTTATTGGGTTCAGCCTATTTCTTGCTCTCGACCCACACTTACCCTTAAACTAGATGGCAAAAAATTCCACGGGATTTTGGATACTGGCACTGATGCCATTGTAATCTCCCAAGACCATTGGCCCGCATCCTGGGCCCTTACCCCCTCCCTCACTGACCTCAAGGGCATAGGTCAATCCAGTAACACCCTCCAATCCTCTAAAGTTCTGGCTTAGTCAGATGAGGAGGGTAACCAGGGTACTGTCACCCCCTTTGTGGTCCCTGGGCTCCCTGTCAACCTTTGGGGTCGAGATATTCTCTCCCAAATGAAGGTCATCCTCTGTAGCCCAAATGAAGTTGTTACCCAACAAATGTTATTCATGGGCTTCATCCCAGGAAAGGGTCTTGGTAAACTTCAACAGGGCCGAACCCAACCCGTTGCTCCCACTAATAAAACAGATAGGCTTGGTCTTGGCTTTGAGGGTTTTTAATTGAGGCCATTGCTCCCCCTGTACACCATGCAGATAAAATCACTTGGCTTACCCAAGCACCTGTGTGGGTAGACCAGTAGCCTCTGCCACAAGAAAAATTACAGGCAGCAGAGATGTTGGTACAGGAATAACTCACTGCCAGTCATATTGAACCATCCAATTCCCCCTGGAATACGCCCATCTTTGTCATATAGAAAAAATCTGGGAAATGGAGACTTCTCCAAGACCTGCGAGCCATAAATAAGGTTATGCAGCCCATGGGTGCCCTTTACAACCAGGCATGCCCTCACCCATCGCCATCCCCAAGGCCTATCATAAAATGGTTATCGATTTAAAAGATTGCTTCTTTACCATTCCCCTACATCCTGATGTTCAAGCTTATTTTGCCTTTAGCCTCCCTCGGGTTAATTTTCAGGGCCCCATGCTCCGTTTTCATTGGTGCGTCTTACCCCAGGGAATGGCAAATAGCCCGACTCTTTGCCAAAAGTTCATGTCCCAGGCAGTTGATCCCATACGCCAAAAATGGCCCTCTACTTATATCTTACATTACATGGATGACCTTCTTTTGGCCGCCCCTAGCTCCTCCATCCTAGAAGCAACTTTCCAAGATCTGTCACAGGCTCTTTGCGTTGCTGACTTACAGCTTGCCCCTCATAAGATCCAGCGCTCTGAGCCCTTTAGTTATCTGGGCCTTGAATTACATACCAATCAAGTCTTGGTCCTGTGCATCCAGCTGTGCACAGATAACATTACCACCCTTAATGATTTTCAAAAACTTCTCAGGGACATTCAATGGCTTTGGCCATACCTAAAACTCCCTACCACTGATGTTCTACCCCTCTATGACATTCTTTGGGGCCCCAGCGAGCCCCCCCCCCCCCCACCCCATCAATTGACCCCGGCTGCTCACAAGGCTCTGTCTTTAATCACCAAGGCCATTTCCTCCCAAGCCTCTTTTCAGATTGGTTATTCCCTCCCGCTGGTTTTTGTTGTCTTATCCACTCCCCATGTGCCCACAGGGGTCCTTTGGCAGAGTTCCCCTTCCACCTTAAGGGCCCAGGATAAACTTAAGGGTCATTCCCTCTTATGGATTCATATGCCTGCCAGTCATACTAAGGTCATTCCCACCTATCCCCAACTTGTTTCTTCTCTAATCATGCGCAGCTGCAAGACTTTGCATCAGATTTTTGGTAAGGACCCCGATTCCATCTTAACCCCCTACACCTGTGAACAAACTCAATTTTTGTTTTAGACACTGGATTGTTGGGGTGTTGCCTTTTCGGGGTTCCTGGGCTTTCTTGACAATCACCTCCCCGATGACCCAGTCCTTCATTTTACATCCACTCATGCCTTTATTTTCCCAAAAGTCATTTCCCCCAGCCCCTTGCCTGAGGCCCTGACTGTTTTTACAGATGGTCAGCCAATGGCACTGTGGCGTATGCCTTTCAAGGTCGCTCGTTTCCCTTCCCTTCACCTTTTCATTCAGCTCAGCTGGTTGAACTTTTTGCTGTTTTACAGGTTTTTCAGGATTTCCATGATTCCCCTCTTAACATTTACATGGATAGTGCATATATCACTCATTAGATACCCCTTCTTGATACAGCCCCCTTCATTAAGCCCACCTCCAATGCTGCTCCCCTTTTCACTCAAATTCAACAAAAACTTAGAGAACACTCCCATCCTGTTTTCATTGGCCACATTCGTGCTCACGGGGAGCTTCCTGGCCCCCTCAAGAGGGAAATGCTTTGGCCGATAAAGCCACTCGTCAGGTTTTTCCAGTTCTACAGGAGCCCATCCTGTTGGCTTCTCATGCCCACCGCCTCCACCATCTTAATGCCAAAACCCTTCAATTAAAGTTCAAAAACACAAAACAACAAGAACAAATGGCCCCTGACCAGTGACCTTAGCAGACATCTTGCAGTAGTATGACCTGCACATCTCCCTCGTCTTACACTCCTCCTCGTCCCTTCCCCTTCCCTCCTTCCTGCCCCATCCCCTCCTATACTACATAAGCCTTGCAGAGAAAAACAAAATCTACAGTTTGATCAGAATCTTGTCTTGCTGTTGTTCCTCATGTCCTCTGTCTCTTTCATTTGCTCCCACAGGTGGGTCACCCCTGTTGAAACCCCACTGGCCGGGGCACTAAAGTACTTAAGAAGTCTGGAATTTACTTACATAAACAGGGAGCTGGAGAGAGGGCTGAGTTTGTCTGAGCTGAAGTGGCCTGGATTGTCCTCTGAGTT
The DNA here is from genome assembly GCF_903995425.1 of Onychomys torridus. Taxonomy (NCBI): domain Eukaryota; kingdom Metazoa; phylum Chordata; class Mammalia; order Rodentia; family Cricetidae; genus Onychomys; species Onychomys torridus. Next base: position 178,855 of record NC_050465.1, on the reverse strand, counting down.
AAAGGAGATTTATATTATATCACATGTGCATGTGTGACAGATGCACTGGTTTATACTGCCTTTTATACTGCCAGGTAGAGATCGAAGTTATTTGTTAATGAATTCCCCCACAAGTGCCTGCCTTGAGGAGATTTCTACCAGAGTTCAGAACAGATGCTATAAGCAGCTAAGGATACTAATCTGAGGGATATCAAGTGAATCTAAGCACACTGAGTTCTTTACTCCATTCACTTTATTCTTCTAAATCAATTCTATCTACACAGTTTGTTTTGTCCTTACATTCAGCTCTTTCCTGTGCCCAGTTTTCCTGTCCTCATAGTCTTAATAAACTCTTATGCTTTTGACCTGATCTTCATTGACCTCTGTTCCTTTGCCCTCCATCTATATCCTTCCTGACTCCTTACCCCTACAAGAGATCTGCTTTACCCTCTACAGAACCTCTGTCTTTCTCTCTTATCTCTGGCCAAAAGGTTCGGTGTCTGTCTCTGGATTTCCATCCCAGTCTTTACTGCACCTGGTTATGCAAAAAACCCTATTGTCCTCAGTCAAACTCTCTGCCATGCCCCTACGCAGGGAGGCAGGGGATGATCTGAGCTTCATTTGCACAAGAAGCAAAGTTATGCATCTCCAGCCTGCTTGTTACCTGGGCTGTGTAGGGGAGTTAATTACCTAGAGATTCAGCTTAGCTGTTTGCCAAAATTCGGGCATGCAAGAATTTCATAGCAGAAGACAGCTGAAATAGTAAAAGCTGGATAACACCAAATATTCCATAATAAATGGCTTGCCCTTTGACAGACCCTTGGCTGGTCAAAGTATAGCTTTAATACACAACTAAATCTCTATAATATATTCTTGCAGCCTGCAAGAATTTGCAGTCTCAGGACATTGTCCACACTGTGCTAAGCACTGAAACTTATTGCATAAGTGGCTTGAAGAAAGCTTCAGTGTAGTGCAACTCAACAAGTTTTGTAATTATATTCTTACTGATTACACTAACAATATACACACAAAATTTTAATATTTTATGTTAAGAAATGCTTATAATATTTCTTAAAATCAAAATTAGTAGTAGGACTTGAGAAAAACAGAACTACAGATTTAAGACTTTGGGGTGAGATGATGAAGAAATATCTTCTGCTCTTGTTTCTCATAACACTGTGCACTGTGTATGGGTCCAGTCAACTGAAGAACTGGGGCCTATTGGGGAACAGAAGAAAGTCTTAGTTAGATAAAAGGGGGTATGTCAAGTAGCTTCAGTATAGCAACTGCAGTAGCATATGATAGTAACAGAAATAAATGCCTTCTTACAACACCTCAAATGATACTCAGACACAGGACTTGACTCAGCAAGTCCCACACTATTCTCCATAGTTTAGAGTAGTTGTCAGTAGAGCTGAAATGGGCTTGACTCTCTGTAAGTCAGAAAGGATTTTTATGACATTCCAAGGCTTTTATGCAGCTAAGCCACATATCCGTGTAAAAATTCCCTGAATTCAGGAACACCCAGGCAAATGAGGATGATAGTCACAATTTCATGACCAGCTTTCATGAGCTTTATATTCAGTTTCTCTGAAAAGTATTCTCCCAAGAGCAGCTCCTGATAAAGATTATGTAAAGATGGGCACTTGTCCATTCACTGACTTGAAGAAATGTGGAAGTCATATCAGTCAGGAATGGCTCATTCAACTAGTTTCATATGCATTTATACTTAAAATGTTGTTAAAGTGATAATTTCAAAACTCTACAATGGATTTCTTCATGTTCCTCCCTCAGCTTCCACAATTATAATCTCATGTTCAAGTTGGTTTCATTTGGAGGCCAACCCACTGCCCATACTAGGTCAATGTGTTTTCATTAGGAAGTATTTTAAAGTACATACATAAAAATGTAAGGACTTTTAGGCAAGCATGATCATCATAGGATGGTCACACTATAGCAGCTAAAAGTAAAATCAGAAGCTTTCACATTTGCTAGAAACTATTTATTTCAAAAGATATAAAATTATATAAACAGCTGTCACAAATATCAAATGCTGTGGTTATGAATGAATGGATGCCAAACCTTAATGCTTTAAGCTGAGTGTGGTGGCTCATGCCTGCCATCACAGTACTTGGGAGAGAGATGAAGGTGGATTGACAGTGTAAGGACATATGTGGTTACATAGGAATTCAAGGCCATCTGGGCTACATAAGATCCCATTTCTAGAAAATACCAAACAACACCCCAAACAAAATAAAAATACCTTACTATCTTACTATCATCTATGATATTAAACATGAAGTAGAATGTTTTCCTAATTTAATCTTTTTGAGAGTGGATATTAAAATTTAGTTAATTTTAACTAAATATTAAAATTTAGTAGGAAGTTACTTACCAAAGATTTATAAGAAAATATAAAGATCACAGAGGTCATAGAAAACATTTCTGCGGTTTTATCTCCTTTTTCAATTTTCTTTTTTTTTTTTTTTTTTTTTTGGTTTTTTGGCTTTTTGAGACAGGGTTTCTCTATGTAGCCCTGGCTGTACTGGAACTCACTTTGTAGACCAAGCTGGCCTCGACCTAACAGAGATCCACCTGCCTCTGCCTCCCAAATACTGGGATTAAAGGTGTGCACCACCACTGCCCAGCAAGGTAAATTTTTATTCTGTCACTTAAAATAATTGAAAATGAACTTGATTAAATATAAATGACATTATATGGAGTTTTTCTGATTAATTTATTGGATTGGTACATAAACACACAGACACATAATTTTCCTCAGTATCTAAGCAATCTTTGTAAAATTTGTTTATAAATTAAACTATAAAAATCCAAAAGGACCTAGTTAGCTTGTAGTTAGAGTTTTCCTGCCTGGCCCACAGTCAGGACAAATCTCTCTTACCTGCCAGGCCCACAGATGCTCAGAACCAACAAAGTAAACACACAGAAACTTATATTGCTTACAAACTGTATGGCCATGGCAGGCTTCTTGTTATCTACTTCTATCTTAAATTAACCCATTTCTGTTAGTCTATACTTTGCCACATGGCTTGTGGCTTACCGGTGTCTTTACATGTTGCTTCTCATGGCAGCAGCTGGCAGTGTCTCTCCCCCAGCCTTCCACTTCCCAGACTTCTCTTCTCTCTTGTCTCGCCTATACTTCCTGCCTGGCCACTGTCCAAACAGCATTTTATTTATACAGAACGATATCCACAGCACTCCCCCCCACTTTTTTAAAGGGAGGTTTTAACTTTTACATAATAAAATTACATGTAACAAAACATGGGACTCTTAATCCCAGGGTTGTGGGTTCCGGCCCCATGTTGGGTGCCTGATATTGGTGAAATTATTAAGGCCACTCCACATAGTTAAAAGGGAGGTTTATTTTGTGGGGTAACTTACAAATGAAGGGATAGGTTGTAGGGTCTGGCAAAGGTATGGCACAATCTGGTGGTGTTCTCTGGAGAACTCTGCTCAGTCTACCTCCAGTGGCCAGGGTCCCAGAACCAAGAAAGACCTCTCCTCTCGATCCTGGGTCTTCAGCTCCCTCCCTCAGCCCCGCCTTGTGGGCGTGACCATTACTGAAGCCTCAATGGGGGTTGGAACTTCCAGGCCAATGCTGGGATGGCTACCCACTACATTAGCTAACATTCAATAATTTCCACTAGTCCTGAAAACTTTAGAAAAGGTTCTAACACAAAGTATGAAAAAATAATTACAGTGATGTCAGATCAAATAAGGAAAAATTTAATATCAAAGAAGAAATTTAAAATACTGACATTTTAAAGGAATTATGTGCTCACAAAACACAGTATTTCAGTGTTTATAAGATTAAAATAAGAGTTATAACTCAGCTAGTGGAGTGCTTGCCTAGCATTTGTGAAGCCCAGTTTTGAGACCCAGCACTTCATACATTGACAAGATCATCAGAATAACAAGATGTGATAATTCAAAATCATCTTCAGCTACATGAGGAGTTCAAGGCTGTCCTAGTGCACACCAGATCTGGCCTTACACTGGCCAGATCCTCTTGCTTTAATTTCTCAATGTTAGGATTACAAGTGCCTGCCTTCATATCTGGTAGTCTTAGATCATCTGTGACTCTCCACTCTACAGTCTTAGGCCTCAGGTGCTAGGGTTACAGATGTGTGTCACCACACAGCTATTGAATCATTTTAGAAGTATGTTTTCTCCATTTTCTTATTCCCATATGATTTTTGCCTTCATTCTTAGAAGCGTTTGCACTGGCCACACTGGAAGATGGGAGCCCTACCCTGTATCATTCCCTTTCTTTATATTCACACTCAATCCTGCTAAATGTTCTTGAATGTTCAGACCGAAATCTTTCACACTGGGTGTTTCTCAAACATGGGTTGGCTTCTGTTTCTGACCTGCTCTGGGAAATGATGGGAGTAAAGTTCAAGGCTGTTCAGCTTTGGCCATTTCCTTCCAGGGAGAGCCAGGTTTTATGAGCATTTCAACCAGGTACTTGACAACTCAGCTGGGCAGCATAGGGCAAACATCCATATGAGGACAGCTGTGTCACTTGCTAATTTACTTCAGGTGGATGGTCACTCTGTTTTTTTGTCAGCTGGTGCAAAAAGAGAACTCTTCACCTTTAGCCAGCCAACTCCTGCAGACCTCCATCTGGCTCCTTGAGGGGAACATTTGCAATCAGAATAAAATGTGTCCAGTGGGTAGGAGCAGCACTTGACTTGCAGGAAATTGTAGTGCCCTGGAACTCCCAAGTTGGGTAACTGTCACCCTGCTTGCTGACCTTGACCAGATGTCCTTCCCTATGCTGATTCCCTGCTGGTCTCCACCTTCCAGAGTGCTCACCAGAGGTTCTTTGTCTATGTATCCTGCATTTGGTGTAAACAGCTTAAATGCAAGAATGTAGAACATTCAGTAGCAAACTTCTGCCCTCCAGGGTTCCTCCATTGTGCTGTAAGCCTGTATTTAAGGTTCCCTCCCTTCTTCAATAAATGGCATTTGATATCCTGCTGGCATGAATGACCCGCTGTCTTGTCTCTGTTTTTCAATCCACAGATGTGTTAAATGGGTGGTGGTAGCGTGGGTGCTACTGCAACAAATGGAGGTTCTACTGGGATCCTAGAAAGAAGGGATGTCGCTGATGGACACCCAGGTAAGTCTGGCACCAGCAATTTAAAGAATAAAAAAGAGAAGAGAAAGGTAAACTGAAATGGGTGCACACAGTTAATTGGACTGCTGAAGCAGGAAGGCACCAAAGTTAAGAAAGGGCAAGACAGCTAAAGATTTAAAATAAAAGAGGAAATCTTCCCAATAGAGAAGAGGTAAGGAAATGGAATTTCCCGTTAGAAAAGGGAGAAAATTTTAATCAAGTAAAAAGGAGTTTCCCGATAAATAGGGGAAAATTTTTTGAAACTATGCCTAAAGATTTTGGGGCCTTATAGAGGAAGGATGAAGGAAAAAGAAAAGCCTCTTCTCAGTGGTAATGGAGAAAGGGCTCTTTCTGATGTAGAAGTTTCAGGATAGCTAGAGCTCTGAATTCTCTCTGCCTGCCAGCGCAGAGCGGCAGCATCTGAATTGCAGGAAGCTGACCGGTGGGCCTCACTGCTTCTGGCTGAACAAGCAAGCAAGCCGAGAGCTTAAAATTTTGTTGTCTATTTTTCCCTCAGAGTGGGAATAATTCAATACTTACGATCTTCATGGGAAATGTTTTTCTGTTTTTCCCTTAATGGTGGGAATAACTCATTATTAGATAGTCCCTTCATGGGAATAAGAGGAAGTTTAAAAGGGAGTGCATGTGGCAGACAAAGGCGCTTGTGATGCATGTGAGATGGCCAGGAGAGGCAGGCAGGCAGGTGGGAGGTGGAGGTGCGGTGGAGTCCAAGCACTGGGTGGAGCCAAAGCCAAAGCCCCTGCCAAGCAAGCAGAGGCCTGGAAAGGGACATGTGCTAAATGTTTAAACAGGTGAAAAAAGTTTTGGTCAGGACATGGAATGCTAAGTCAATGCTGTTTGAATTTCCAGGAATATTAATCATTCATTGCATAAAGGATGTTATGTTCTTTTGATTGTCTTAATAAATGTTTGGATGAATGGTTGATTCTCATGGTAGATAAACTAAAGGAACAGAATTCATAATTTTGAACTATATATTAGGTTTGCTGATCATTAATGAAAATTTGGCTCTTCTCTTTAAGTTGCTTTCTAGAAATTCTTGGTTTAATGCTATAGAAATATAATACCTGAAATGGATTGGGTTGTTAGCTTATTAAATAAATAATGTTGCTAAGATAAATCCATAAAAAATAATCTCTTACTAATAAAAAGGTTACAAAATTATTTCTCCAGTAAATAAAATACAGGTAAATTTTTTAGTCCACATTGTTAATAATTGGCTTTTTCCATTAATATATTACTTGGAACCTATAAGGAAGGATCCTCTTTTTAAGATTTTATAAACATACTCGAGTATTACCTAAAGTTACCTCTTCAAATCCTATAGAGATTGTATTTAATGCTTTTATAATTGGCATATGTAAAAAGGACCATAGAAATAGAAGCTGGTGATAGAATTGCTCAATTATTATTGCTTTCATATTTTAAATGCAAAATGGCACCTATATGTAGAACTGGAGGCTTTGGAAGTACAGGAGAAAAGGTGTTTTGACAAACAGTTATCAATGATATACAGCCTAAATTAAAAATAAAATTATATGGGATTGAGACTGAAAGATTATTGGATTCTGGTGCTGAATATATCTAAAATTTCACAAGAATCCTAGATCCCAACTGGCCTCTACAAGAAGTCAGGAAAATGGAGGCTATTACAAGATCTTAGAGCTGTAAATAAAACCATGCTTCCCATGGGAGCAACACAGCCTGGTTTGCCTGTCCCTGTGGCAATTCCTAAACATTGGCATTTAATTATGATTGACTTATATGGATAATTTATTGGCTGCTAAAGACAAAAAAAACTTGTTTTTTATGTCTTTTCTAGATTACAAGAGGTTCTTAGCTTGGCTAATTTAAAGATAGCCCCAGAAAAGGTACAGGTATCCTTTCCCTATCATTATTTAGGTCATGAATATTTTGTTTTTCTCATTCACCTACTGGAGTATTTTGGCAAACAGGTCCTATTCTATGGGTACATTCCCCAGCTTTTCCAGTGAAAACCATTACTCCTTATCCTCAGGCTATTGCTCAAATTATATTTAAAGGAATCAAGATCAGTGTTCAAACTTTTGGTAAGGAGCCAGATAGTGTGGTGACCCCATACACCCAGGCTCAAATAGCATGGTTGCAAGCTAATGATAATGGTTGGACCATTCTGACATGCTCCATGTAGGGTCAGTTTGATACTCACTACCCCTCCAATGATGTGTGTCAATTTTTAAAATTGCATCCTGTCATATTTCCCAAGATAGTACAGATGACTCCTATTCCTCAGGCCTGTGTAGTATTTACTGATGGCACATCATGTCGTTTTGCTGTGGTAGTTTCTGGTAACATAGTGAAAAGAATGAAAGTCCAAGGCACTTCCACCCAGATGGTGGAGGCACAGGCAATGTTGCTTGCTTTACAGATGTTTTCTGATGAGTGTGTAAATCATGTTCTCTTTGTGCTGAATTTTTACCTATTCCTCATTTGGGAGTTAATCCCTGAGGACTTTTACCTAATCATGTGTGGCAGATGGACATCACACACGTGCCTTCCTTTGGAAAATTACAATATGTCCATGTGTCTATTGATACATATCCCTCTCTAATTTTTGCCTCTGCCCATTCAAGGGAAAAGGTTAAGGATGTAAAGAGTCATTGTCTTCATGCTTTTGCTTATATGGGAGTGCCTAAATGCATAAAGACTGATAATGATCCTGCTGGAAATCTGCCTATGCAACACCCTAAGGGGAATGCTGGAAACTGTCACCTTTTCTTAAAAGCTGAATTTTGCAATGGAAAGAGCTCAAACATGAGGGTGTTTGGATTGTTTTCTTAATCCCAACCTTCTTAGATAACATTGCTATAGAAAGTTGACTACACCATGTCCCCAAGGACTGTACAGAGAATAGACTCAATCAGCAGGCTAAAGTCCACTCATGATTGGTGGGGGGGTCTCATTAATTCTCTGGGATGTTTAACAACTATCTCTACTTGGGTATTGTGACAACAGAAAAGGATTGTGTCACTGTCCTGAAAGCTGCAAGTTCTAAAACAGTATTGACAAGGCTAATGATTTCTGAAGAAGGTGAAGGGAGAATCTGTTCCAGGCATTTTTCTTTGGCTTCCAAATAACCATACTCACACTCCTTGATCCTTTCCTGTGTGCTTTCAGGTCTCCAAATTCCTCCATTTGCTATGGTACCAGTCATATTGGGATAAAGCCCACCCAAAGACTATCAGCACCTTAAGAGTCTTATCTTCAAATAAAGTCATGTTCTGAGGTGCTGGACCTTAGAGTCTCAGCCAGTGAATCCCAGGAAAGGATAGAAGTCAGCTTAAATGCAGTTAGCAGCTTACATTTTAGGGTTCTTGTGTGATGTACAAAAGAGAGCATCTCCCAAAAAAAGTTGTCACCTCTACAAATGCTTCCAATGGGAATGGTCAGATCCCAATCATAGCCCTGTTGCACCAAGACATTGAAGATGAGTTGCTCAGAAATAGAAGAAAACCACTCAAAGGCAGCCCAGGCAACATAAGGCTTACTGAAACTTACTAATAGAGAATAAGTTAACAGGTGACATAAACGTAATGATAAAGTCAGATAGCCAGTGGTGGCATCAATAACAAGGAGGGTTCAGGTGGAGTGGGTAAGATGGTGGTGGAGTCCTTGGCCTCTCTACTTGGCTCCATTATGATCATGTTTCCCACTGGGAGACAGACCTTAAAGCTTCTACTACATAAGGGGCACCACCTTTTGCTTAGTTTCCTTTGTCCATTTATGACCAACATTCCAAGGAGTAGCTGACCTTGCTTGTGGTCAGGTTCTCTAGACAACAATAGTAGTCTTCCCTATATACACGGAAAGGTGCCACTGGTCTCAATCATTTTCATTGTCCCCTTTATTTGGCAAGTATATTGAGAATGGGAAGGGTGATTTGAGGGACAAGGCACTTGGTTCTGCTTGTCTTCATAATCTGTAGTTTAATTAATTAATAACTTGTTTCCTGATTTTTAAATGCAAACTGCTCTTGATGTTTCTGAGGCTCTAAGCCCAGTGGGACCTATGCTTCCTAAGAGCCCACATGTGCCTTTTCATGTGCTCTTGAGCAGAAGTGGGCTGTGCCCCTTTAAAGGCTACCTTTCCACATTGTCTTCAAATGCCCAGATGAAATGACAACAGCTAAGCTTGCATGCCGGGACAAACTTCCATCTTCTTCAGCACAGGTGTTCTTAGCTGGAATGACCATTTCTCCTCTTAAATCTTTTCTTTGATTGGAGTTCTTTTTCAACTCCTGGGTCTGTGCAGAAGCACCATAAATCTAAAGTTGGTAATGTAATAGCTTTTTCTCTGGCTCTAAAAGCAGAATGGGATTTGGAGAACGTGATAGAACACTAACTTCTTAGGCCCAGAGCTATAAATATGAGCTTGAGGCATGATAACGCTTCACAGATTATGAAGTTGACTACCTTCTCTTCTGAAGGGGATGTGTATTTTTCTGTTCACCAATGAATAAATTAAGTATATGAAAAAGTATCCCTTGACCAGTAATAGTTCCTGCCTAAGATGTGTCATCCTGGGAAAAGCTTAAAAGAAGAATTGTGTATCTTCAAATCAGCCTATAGGCCTAGTCTTTGCAAAGGCTATCTTTCTAGCCCAGACCACCGAGGCCTGTGCCTCTACTAACTTTATATCAATAAGCTAAAGTCTAAAATCACTTACTTTAGGCCTGGTATGCGTAGACCTAACTCTTGCAGCAGCCATTTGTCTGTGGACACAGATACCACCAACTGCAGTAACTTTCCAACCCAAGAATTCCAGGTGACACACAAATCAATCTCACTCTCCTAACCAGACACCAAAGGTCAGTTAACAACTCAGGTTTCCTCTGACCTCATGGGTCCCTGAAAAGTCCAGAGGTTTGTTCAAATACAGCAGGTTCAGAATTACTGAAAATCATGAATCTCATGTTCCCCTACATGTCTCCAGGTATTGTTTTGGTCCAGATTCCACTTCCACATCAAGGCTCTGCTCTGGATGTAAAAGGTCAGATTTGAGAGAGATCTAACCACAAGCTCTTTCTTTTCACCTGATATCTGAACTATGAAGTATGAGAGACCAAATGCCATCTTAATTTCTAGTTATACTGATTTTAGAGAATGTGACACATGCCTGGTGGTTTCTCAGGTGGAATCAAAGAAGTAGAAGTACCCGTGTCACAGGAGAACTGGGAGTCATAGTTGATGTCAGGATAATGTTTTAGAGTAAGGTGGAACACTCCTGCACAGGTAGCTCTGAGGAGCACAGTGAAAAAAAGAGGGAGTGCTACAGGAACCTGGTTATCCTCTTATCCTCCTCCTGTAAGTTTTCCCAATATTGGGAAGGAATAAGATGGGCTTGGTCTACAGCAGAGTCCCCTCTGTGTTGTAATACTCTCAGGCATTTGGAGGAAGAGTTCCCTGCCAGCCACTTCCATTGACTCCCCAAAGAACAAACAAACAGACAAAATCAATGACCACTTTTTTTTTTTTTTTTTTTTTGTCTTTTTAAGGATATTTACTTTCTTGGGCTGTCTTGGAGATCCAAGGGATCTTAAACACTGGGGCTGTTGATTCCTGGTAAATGCCTCTGTTCTATGACCCACAATGAAAATGTCAGATGCAATATAATGCTTCCTGACCTGGAATGTGTCTTGAATTTATGATGGAGATAGGCTGAAGCCACAATGTAAATATGGCTCTTCTTACTAGATTTTATCAGAATATCTAGAGGGGGGAAAGTCACAACCACAGAGCCACATGATACACAGCCATAAAATGTAATTATATTTTGGAATCTTACAAAGCAAAAATGTCATGGACTTTTAAGTAAGGTAGAAGATTTTCAGTGAAATTGCCCAATCATTTGCTGCCTTGCCCCCCCCCCCCCACTCTAGGAACACACTTTCACTTTATGTTGGTGTAAATGGGCCTGTCCCTTGATTGATACCAGAGAAGGTGCTACCATGATGGGAGAGGAGTTTTTTTTGTTTTTGTTTTTCCAGATTCAAATAAGTACTGTGGGCAAACCTCATTTTCTAGCCAAATGCATCCTACAAGTAACCTGAAATGTGTAAAGCGCGCACACAGCCTTGTGATCTACACTCATGGAGTAGCCACATGGGTTTGGCCCACCCTTTATAAGCCGGCGCCATGTTCCCTGGCCTCACTTTCCCTTGACCATGTGTGTTTTCCACAGGCCTGTTCACGTCTGTCTCTTTCTTTCCTATCTTAATACAAACTCTTGTTAGTGGATCTTGTCGTGTTTGTGACATTTCCTTACAGGGTAAGAGCTCTGCCAAATAACTAACACTCAGTACTTTAACTGAGGACTTATCTTGCATGTTCAATGAAAACACTAAGTTGGGAAATGAGTAAGCAGATGATAATATAGTAAATTCTGTGTTTATAAAAGGCAAATATAGACAAACTTGTTTAGATTTGGGGATTTCTTGTCTCTCCACTGTGCCCACTTGCCATTTGGGAGCCTGGTAAAGGCTTTCAAAAATGCCAGAGAAAAAGTCTCTTTAGGTAATGCTTAGTGCAAACTTCTGTTTGTTTACACACTTTTCATTTTGGGTGTTTCTATGACTGTTACTCTTAACACTTTTCTAGCCCACACCACTGCCACTCCTGTGACTCTTATTTGGTTTGCTTTCATGACTCACAATCTTCCCCTGAAGAAGAAAACTTCTTTTAGACATGTCAATGAAGTCAACCAGGTTCCATTGATATCTATTATATGTGGGATGTAAGGGTTTCTATTGCTATGTATGATAGGACACCTTGACCAAAGCAATTTAGAAAGAAAAGGGTTTATTTTGTTTTACACTTAAAGATAACAGTCTATCATTGAGGGAAGTCAGGGTAAGAACTCAAGGAGGGCAGGAACCTGGAGGCATAAACTGAAGCATAAGCCATAGAGGAGCACTGCTTATGCGCATGCTCATTATGCCTTGCTCAGTCTGCTTTCTTACACAGCTCAGGACCACCTACTCAAGAGTGGCATTGCCATTGTAGGCTGGGCCTGCCCTTATCAATCATTAATCAAGAAAATGTCCGACAGACTTGCCTTCAGGTCAATCTGATGGAAGCATTCTCGTGAACTTCCTCTTCCTAGATAACTGTATGCTGGGTTGAGTTGGCCCCAAGCAGTAACAAAATTTCTTCTTTGTTTCTGTGACACACAAACACATGACTATTCAACTAGAATCTTTTGTTTCTCCTTTGTCCCCAAGATATCATGGTACATATCTGTATATATCCATATCTCCACATGTGCCTGCACGTGGGCACACACACACACACACACACACACTAAAGAGATAAATAAATAAAATTATGTACTTCCAAAATATCTTGAAATCAACCCCCCCCCCCACACACACACACCATACCATTACACTCCACTGGGGAAACTGTCTACAAAGCAGTCCAGTTTTAATATATGAACTCAGATGCCATATCATTACACATTGACATTTTTAATGACTGTGTCTTTAATGACTCATTCCTCCCATCTTAAATAAGTCTGAGGCTACTATAATGGTGACACCCTGTCATGTTTGAAATTATTTACTTATATTAGGATTTGTTGTATTTATAAGAGAAATTTTAGTTTTCCAAACCTGTTTGGTTGCAAACATTGAAAATTCTCTTCACCTAAAGGAGATACGTAAAGGGGAGTTCATTTTCACTTTTATAAATGGAATCTTGACTCCTGCTCTCATATTCTGCTATCACAAAGCTGGCTGTTCTTTTTTGGTTCCTTCTTTGATCTCATTTCATCAGTCTCATTTTCTGGTGTGGCAGATGACTTCATTCATATGTCCTCAGAAGAGGACTTTAAAGAGTCCCAGGTTACATCATCTTTGTGGTCTGGCAGTTCAGAAGGACAGGATTATCTCTCTCAATATGCATAATCAGATCTCTGTACTCTGTTCCATCCATGAGCTATTCTGTTTGTGCCTGAGGAATAGAGCACTTTGGCTTGTGTAGGTCACACTGACGTCATTTTAGGGAAAGGATGAGAAAAAGCCATAGTAGGATACACATAATGAGTGAGAGTGGTTTCTCAAACACAAACTCAGAGACTTTTTCCGCATAAATAACAGAAACAAACCACCACATCACCATGTGAATAAGCTACAGCTTGCAATGACAGACTAGCCTTAGCATCCTAGCTCTTCTCTATGTAGGTATATGTACGAAGTACTTGTGGAAATATCTGAACACATCACACACAATCAGACAAATGCTCCATGTTAGTCATTCACAAATTGTACCTCAAGTAATAAATCTGACCCTCTGCTTGATTTTGTAAGTAACATTCAATTATAAAATAGCTACCTCTATCTAGGTTCTGTGTATGGATGTTTTCCTCTACAATAATATAGTTGATTTGTGGCCAGGGCCTTTTGGCTTCAATGACACAAAGTATTTATTATCTGATGTTTCACAGAAATTATCTGCTGACTGTTCTTATATTAGAACACTTTTTTTTTTATTCAACTGAGTAGTCTACAACCAGCAAAAAGGGCCTAGAAAGCACCAGCTGTTGAGGATGTTGTTGGTTTGGCTCGACAAATTGAGACTGATTTACTGAAATTAACATCTGTCCTTCCTCTTTCTTTCTCTCTCTCTAATCTCAGGAATGAAGTTGCTCTATGGCTCTGGCAGATATAGTAACCAATGACTTGAGAGCAGAGAATTTCCAAATACTTTCATGTTCTGGTGGATGATGATGACTTCAGTAGAGTCATTTGCATATGTCACAAATGGCATTAGTATTTATTAAATTCCATCTCAACAGACTTCTCCAGATAAAAATTTTGTGCTCTGTAAGTATAGACTCTACATGACCAATTAAAAAATGGAGAGGAATTTATTTTAATAATTTAAGGAGTGTATACCAACTCATTTGATTTTAGAGTTGTGTTTTAAAAATACAGCAATAGTATACATTTCTTCAAGAGGTTCAAATGAGCATGTATAGTTCTAGTACAATTTGATACATTTAAGAACTGAAAAGTCTACTTTAATCAAACCCAGAAATTAGAAAACTATTCAAGTCACCATCTTTGTTCTCACTCCTGCCAAGTTCTGCCAATCATATAGCTAAACTCTTTCTCATTTCAGCCATTTAGTGTTGTCTCTTTCACTGCCATCTTGGTACAGGAAATCCTATTTCTCCTGCATATTCTCTTCTTTCTTTCTTATGATTTCCATTTATTTGTCTCCTCTGCCCACAAAATAAGGTTTTAACACATGCAAAACATATCTTGAGTCATCTTTCAGCAGCATAAAGCATCATGGTGGCTTCCCATTGTTCCTTGGTGGTAGAGAGTGCTGCACACAGTCTTTGAGGTCCTGTTGTGTCTGCCTCAACATACTTTCTAGCTTCTTCTCATCTTTACTCTTCACCCTTCCTCCCTTTCACCCTTCTTTTTTTCTCTTTGTTGCATTGTCTTTTGAGTCAGGGTCCCACTCTGGATCCCAGGATGTCCTAAATTTCATTTGCCATTGAAGGATGGCAAATGGAAGCAAAGTGAGATTTGTAGGTTTGTCCAAGGATCCCTATTCCTGACCTACTGGTTAAATCTTGAGAACAAGTCTTTAAATTAAATCTTAAGAATTTTCCATCATGCTGAATCTACAAACTTTTCTTGTAACCAGTATGAAGCCTACATACAAGGTGAGGGTATTAGCAAAGGAGTCTCCCTTAGAAGAGAAATCTATATAGAAATTCTGTAAAAGAGGCTTTCCTGTGAAACAGGTCTCAAATAGAATCAGAGACTATTTGCTTATGTCTATAATAAATAGTGCCACTATTGCAGAAGTAGGTACAGGTATGTTTTTGAGAATTCTGGATTTTGCTTATAGGTCTTGCTTATAGTTCTGTTTGGCTGCATTATGATTGATGGAGTGGATAGCACTGCAGTATTTCCAGTTCTTTCTCCCTCTAAAGATCCAGATTGGACCCTGCATGTGCCAACACACTGGATAAGGGAAGGCATAGCCTTGAGAATGTCATATCCATGGCAATTGTTAACATTTGTTCTCTTAGGCTTGAGATTATCTGAAAGATAGGACCACATAAGAAGAAAAACTGGTGTCTAATTCTTTATCTCAATGTATTTCTGGGGCTTACTTAGTGCAGCCTAAATCCCCATAAGATGGAAGAGAGGTGAATGATGATGCCTTGATGCTAATGACATTTGACACATATGGCCCTTTACCCTGACATGGAAAACAGTCAGTTTTCCTAACCTATCAATTTGGGTGGGCCACCATCACATAGATAATAACTGAATTCTTTCTCATTAATGCCAAATCTTAACTGGTGGTCTGAAGAGAAATTCTGAATTGAATTATCAACTAGTTACAATCGAATTCTATCCAACAGTAATTAAGAATGATGGAATATTAATCCTTAATGTAGAACCGGATTTTGTATTTTTCCGAAATGATGAAATTGAAGCCAGTTTATGTACCCCATCTTGGAATGTGGAAGAATCTGTTTTTACAAAGTATAACTTATATAGCATGTGTGTGAGCAGCATTTACTTCCCTCCCTTTCTGCTACTGCGAGCTTCCCACAGCATTATAGGAGTAACTGGGGTAAGTTCCACATTGAGAGGTCGATTATTCTTGACAAGAGGGGCTCTTTAGCTGCAAGCTTGTCTTGGCTTACTATATATAATATGACATCTTGACTCTGTGCTTCAATGGTGGTTACATACATCAGAGCTTTATAAATCTGAATCATAGTCTTGTTCATCTTTATCTCAATTGATGGATTAATAATGGAATTTGATCTGCTGGACTTAGATACTTGGCACTATTGCTTATCAAAGGAAGAGACATCATCTAACTTGGACAAGATGAAGTAATGATAGTTATCTGTTATGGGGAGCCACTCCTAGTTGTTAATGTCTGTTTGGAAAGCATCCTAAAGCTTTTGGCTTGGCTTGGTGATGTCCCCTCAGGGGAGCCTGAAGGATATATTGAAAGTAATAAAGTATCACTTTTTAAAATTTGAGCAGAATCCTTTCTTGTTAGGTTTGTATTCCTCCACTTTTATAATGCTAGAATGGTTAACAGTAGCATCTTGATAAACCTTATACCAATAAGGACCAGATGATGTCTGGTAAAGCACGATGAAACCACACGTGTTTGAGACGCTGTTACTGAGATTATGAGCTGTATTTTCTGGCTTCAAAAAAAGAGCCACAATTATCATGCTTTTGGGCCAAGTCTTGTATTAAGCAGTTTCTTCAAGAAACTGTACCCCTGCTCTTCTCTGCTCTTTAGCAGATCGTTCCAAATGAACACCCTGTCCCAGATCCTTAAAAGTTAGAAATGCTGTTTTTCTGTAGCTCACTAAATATATCTACTTAAAGTTCCTGTGTTCTCAATCCAGGACTAAACTAACTACTAAGAATAGATGTTTATCTCCTGGACTGATATTTTTCTCATCCTCTTTTGTGCTCCATTAACCCTGTTTCAGAAGAAAATGCTGTGGGTTGATTACCATGTCGTATTCAAGGCATAAATGCCATTTACAAAAGAACTGATAATGAGTGTTTGTAAGATACAGTTACTTGCAAATGACTGTTCAGACATTATATTGTGTGAGTATTGAAATCGTACCAGATCGTTTGAATTAAATGTTTGTCCATAACCTTCCTAGTCCCAGGCTTTTGCAAACTTCATCTGTAGGTATCATCTCACATTGTCCAGCTCCAAAAGGTAGTGCATTCATTCATAGCTGTGCTGAAGCATGGAAGGGTTGATAAGACATCAAAGTGATGATGATTGAGATAATAATAGTCAGGAGGCACTGTGAGTTCTAGTGTTGGGTACTCGAGCTTGAATCCAGTCTACCTCTCTTCATACAGGTGGAACAGACATTTTCTTCAACTTTTCTAGTATTTTCCTTGCTCAGAGACATGAGCAGCATAGAGGACAGTCGAGTGCTGGTGTCCAGATACATCTGCTTGCCTTCAGGCCTAGCTTTGAAACTTATTGCAACTGACTGTGGCAAATTATCATTGACATTCTATGACCATCAGTTTCCTCATTTATAATATAGAACAATGAAAATACTTAAACAGTCATTACAAGGGTTATGTTCCCAAATCAAATACCTACCATAGAGTTTGGCCGTTATGTGGTCCATATCTTAAAATTGTTACAGTTAATCTGGTGGGCTCTTAGTCAAGAGAACAAAAGTGACAATATCTCCCTGACTGCATGATCACATGTATATGGGTATGTGTGTATGTAGGTGTGCATACATGTGCATCCGCCTGGGTGGAAGCCTCTAGTTGATATTGGATTTCTTATTCCATTTTACTGACTAAAGCAGGGACTCTCACTGAATAAGAATGGGTCAGTTCTGGTTAGTCTAGCTAATTAGCCCGCCCTAGATATCGTGTCTCTGCTTCTGAAATGCTGGGATTATAGGTCATCTGATTCCACTGAATACATCTGGGGTCTACCCCACTGCACATGTCTTGGGCCTTCTCACTGCACATATCTCAGATCTATCCTGCTGCACATATCTGGGGTCCTCCCCAGTACACATGTTTGGGGTCTGCCCCACTGCACTTGTTAAGGTCTGTCCAACTGCATGTGTCTGGGATCTGCCCCACAGTTTATGTCTGGAATCACTCCACTGTTCATATCTAGGCTCTGCATCTTCATCATGTGCTTAGGGTCTATAGCTCCTGCCCAGTATTGATGGTGCCCTCAAAGGTCAGAAAATGGCAATGGCTCCCTTGCAACTGGATTGGTTGATTGTTGTGAGCCACTATATGGGTACTGGGAAATAAACCTGGGTCCTCTGCAAGAGCAACAAGTACTCTTGGCTATTGAGCCATTTCTCCAGCCCATATATTCTTTCAGAACCATGGGAATCTGGATCTAATTGATGGTTCTATCTACAAGTAATTACTTTTTAGAGCTTTATTGTCTTATGGTTGTAAACTGGCTGCAAGTTCATAAGTGAATAGTTTTAATTGACATTCCTACTTAAAAGCCATCCAATTCTTTAAAGAAATCAGCACTTGCTAATTTCTTTTTGTAACTAAACAACTCATTATAAGAAGACTGGAGAAAATTACGGCATAACCTTCTTTTAGCTTGCTCACTATCCATTCTGCAGAGTTCAGAATCAATACCTAATTAGATCCAGTCAGGCTGGTGAAAGAGCAAATGCCATTTCCTCCTACCTGTACCAGACTGACTGAATCCTCAGAAGGAAAAGAGGCATTATCTTCTCCATCATCATAGATGCTCAGTGATGGTCACTCATTGATATTAATGATTTCTTGTCTTTGCAGGCACAGAAAGCTCTCACCCTCAAGTACCCAATCAAAAACACTGATTGAATTTACTTCCATGTCTCTTAATCTCTTCTTTGACATTGCTTTATGTAATTTCTTCTCAATATCTGTTTCCAATTTTATGATGCAAAAAAACAAGCATGCTGTTTCTGGGACTGAAAGTCATGGGCTGATGCATTGTTCTAGATTTTTCCATTTCTTTTTTTCCCCAGTGCATGAGTCACTAGGTTCTAAAGCACATACTTTCCCTCCATTATGTCATGGTGGGCACAGTAGTTCATGTGATAATTCAGAGCTGATTCTGCCAATTCTGAGAACAAACATGAAATGTACCTAATTTCTGGGTTATGATACATGGAATAAAAGATAATCTTTGTTCTCTCATTTCTCTCCTTCCCACTGTTATAAAACTTAACCTACCCAAGACAATCATCATGCCAAAAATGTCAGATCACCCCAATTGCACATTGGTATATGCATTTTTAAGAAAATTGCAGTCTTTGGTTCAGCAAAATGACAGAGTTAATTTTGATTCTTCCCACCCCCTCATTTTGCAATGCCATCTGTGGGTGGGCACACAGTTACAGGCTTCCTTCAGAGCAATGGGGATATACACCCAATACAAACGGGGTTAACAAGAAGGATATTTTGAAAGGAGGGAAATTTACGAAGATTACAATCACCTCATTAATAAGATGTTAGGACAAGTATAATAGTCAAACAAATGATTAGAATATGAAATGATATACCCAATGACCTTTGGGTTTTTCCTTCCATCATCTCATAAATGACCTCCTAGTAAGTGTGCTAAACAGAGCAATAAATTCACCCTCTAATTCTTCTCTAATTCCTGAAGGGGAGTCTAAAAGTATAAAATATTATTCTTTTTGACTAATACACGCATATTACTAATATTAGTGAATAGCCGACTCCTACTACATTGTAATATAGCAATCCTCAGAGAAAAATTTCAATTATAAGGATCATTCCTCAGGCAACAATTATACTCATTTTACCCTTCATCACCTAGCCTGACCCATATAGTCATATATTATACTAACACAAAAGTCTCTGTGATTTTTCTCATCTCATAAAATATCACCATTCAATCCTAGCAGATATGTGGTTCACAGAATTCTCCAAAAAGCAGTTATGGTTCAAATCATTCTTTATAAGTAGTTCTTTTGAAAACTCAGATATTTGTGAGAGAGAAGTAATGAGAAATTTAGCAGACTCATACATAGTGCAAACATTTAGATCTCACTTTAAGTGTATTTACACATTCTAGATAAATGGTATAAAGTATTTAGCAATATACATTGATTTTTAGGGACCCCACCCTTAATTTAATGGAGAAGATAATGCCTCTTTTCCTTCTGAGGATTCAGACAGTCTGGTACAGGTAGGAGGAAATGGCATTTGCTCTTTCACCAGCTTGACTGGATCTAATTAGGTATTGATTCTGAACTCTGCAGAATAGATAGTGAGCAAGCTAAAAGAAGGTAATGCCCTAATTTTTCCAGTGTTCTTATAATGAATTATTTAGTTACAAAAAGAAATTAGCAAGTGCTGATTTCTTTAAAGAATTGGATGGCTTTTAAGTAGGAATGTCAATTAAAACTATTCACTTATGAACTTGCAGCCAGTTTACAACCATAAGACAACAAAGCACTGAGAAGTATTTACTTCTAGATAGATAGATCCAAATTCTCATGGTTCTGAAAGAATACATGAGCCAGAGAGATGGCTCAACAGCTAGAGCACTTGTTGCTATTGCAGAAGACCCAGGTTTGTTTCCCAGCACACACATGCATGCATGTATATATTTCCAACCACCAGCCATTCCAGTTATAAGGGAGCCAATGCCCTCTGTTGACCTCTGAGGGCACAAGAAATAAATGTAATGCACATAAATACCCATACAGGCGAAATAGTCATATAAAAAATCAGATAAAGAAAATAAAAAAAAAACTAATATATTTTGATAAGGAGAAAAAGAACTATTCATAATTAGCATGTATATTGCTGAGAACCTCAACTGAAAAATTACCCAGATCAGATTGGCCTGTTGTCATGTCTGTGGAGCATATTCTTGATTGGTAATTGATGTAGGTGTGCCTAGCCCACTGTGGATAGTACCATACCTAGGCAGATGTATAGTGGTATTTTATTTGTACTGAAATGTGATTTTATTTATATATTAATAAAGTTGCCTTGAGGTCAGAGCAAGCCATAGCAGAAGCTGGGCAGTGGTGGTTGCATGCCTTTAATCCCAACACTTGGGAGGCAGAGCTAGGCAGGATCTCTGTGTGTTCAAGGATACAGCCAGCATGGTGACACACACCTTTAATCTCAATACCAACCATAGAAGACCTGGAGGTCTGTACAGACAGGCAGTGATGAGGAGGTTGTGTGGCTGGGTTTACAACCAAGGAGAAGGCAGAACAGAAAGTCTATATAAAAGACAGGACACAGGAAGTAGCTCTCTTGTGGAAAGGAAAGACAGAGCAGCAGTGAAGGGTAAGGTTCTCAGCTCTCAGCTATTGCTCTGACCTCTTGGCTTTTAACTCTGCAATTGGCTCTGTGTTTCCCATTTAACAAGATGGTTACATCTACACAGATGGGCCTTGGCAGCATAAAAAAAAGGTAACTGAAAAAGCTAGAGGGGACAACCTAGTAAGCTGCACTCCTCAATGGTCATTATTTCAGTTCCTGCCTTGAGTTCCTGCCTTGACTTCTCTAGAGGATGACTGTAGCCCATAACCCAAACAAACTCCCCTCCCCTGCAAGTTGCTTTTGATCAGTGTTTTATAACAGCACCAGAGAAGCAAATTAGGGCATTTTCCATATAATTATACATGTATATAGTATTGTAAAGCTATCCATTAAATTTTTTTCTGGTCTATAGGGAGGAAGAAACAGCAGGATGAACTTTCTTATTTATCAAAGTTTTAAATTATTGTGAATCAAATCAAATTTCTTCAAAATGGTTTTTAGCCTTTCTTCTATTTCTTGTCTAAGATTATGCAGTTGTTCTCCACCTTATTTCTGAGCAATGTATTATTCTTACAGCAAAAAAAATCAAGTAACCATATTATATATGCAAAATGGATAGTGAGCAAGTTCAAGGAGGGTAAAGCCCTAATTTTGCATGCACTCATATATTTCCAATATTCCAAGTTCTATCTGCGATACTAACAGTAGTGTTGTTTAAAAACTATCACATAAATCCATGGATTAGACAAGGATGGAAAAGATAGTATACTTTCCTAGCTCTGTCCCTAATATACCCTTAAAGAAAAAAGGCAATGTTTGTTGTTTTGCACATGCTCTGTAGGTACTTACCATGATCTACATATCCAGAGCAAGCAGGGCAAATTTTTCTCCAGAAATATTTCAGCTGCTTAAGTACATTGCAACATTCAAGGGATAGTTCTTGTTCATTGAGCTGTGTTTTCCAGAGCATCTTGAATTATTCTTCAATGATTTGACCTCAAAGTAGATTTCAGGATACCTAAAAACACAGTAAGGAAAGTGTCTTCCAGTAACTCCTTACAGAATAATCTGTAAGGGAAAAGAGATGGTCTGTGCATGTGCTTTTCACTTCCTACTGAAAAGGAATATTTGCCTGAAATCAATTCTATAAATATTTTCAAAATATAGAAGAACCAGTGAATTCTATTGGACCTGCAGAGCTGGTGTGCAGTTTATGTAAAAATATCTAAGCTTTCCTTAAAAAAACAGAACAAGTTATAGAGTTTTTATTAATGTACAAGAGCTGTGTGAATTTAATGTATAAAATATTGGAAGTCTGGAGATAAGTATACAATTGTGAATTCAAAATGTACGCTTTAAATCTGTCATCTCTAGAGTCAGGCGGATCTCTGTGAGTTCGAGGCCAGCCTGAGCTACCAAGTGAGTTCCAGAAAAAGGCGCAAAGCTACACAGAGAAACCCTGTCTCGAAAAACAAACAAAACAACAACAACAACAACAACAACAACAAAAATCTGTCATCTCTACCAGTTTCCATCCACCATGAAGGCTCTTGACATAAGATTTACTCTCAGTAACTTTATATATGCACTGTACTATTAACTGTAGATTCTGGGATGCACACTTAATTCTCAGAACCCACTCATCTGATGTCATTGAAACTTTGTATCCTCTAATTAACACATTCCTGTTTTCCTCTACACATCTCCACTGCTGACAACCATTGTGTGTTTTATGAATTTGTATCTTTTATATTAATCATATAAACAATGTCACACAGCACTTGTTCCGTGTCTGACTTGTCTTACTTAGCTTAATGCTCTTTGTTTTTGTCAATGTTGTCACAAATAGCACGATTGCCTGGTTTCTTAAAGCTGAAAAATAAACACATATGTATTATTATTTATATATCACATGCAGCAACTAATTAAATATTATAAATAACTTGTGGAATATATTTTATTAATAATGACATGAACATATAATTAGGTTGCTTTCACATCTTGGCCACTGTGAAAAAGGTTGTAGCGAGCATAGGGGTGCACAATCTTCTGTATTGCATTTAGCATCCATTGAAATATTCCCTCTACTCCTTCTTCTAAGGTGAATCCAGGGGTCATGTTGCCTTCAGCCTTTATTGACACAGGAATGTGTTTATCACATCTTTATTTTCATACTACCCTTTTTTTTCAGATATAGTATTTTTCATTGGCAGTGTTTGCTAGGAATCAATCATTCTACTCTTCTTGGACTTCAAGATTTCTGTAGAAAATCTACTGGGTGTGTGAATCATTTCCATGTATCTTAAAACAAAAGCATCTGTGGTATTGTGTTCCCAAAAATATTGTGCAGGCTAATAAACTTATCTGGAGTCAGAGAACAGAACAGCCACAATATAAAACATGAGGATAGGCAGTGGTAGCACATGCCTTTAATCCTAGCATTCCAGAGACAGAAATACCTCTGGATCTCTGAGTTCAAGGCCACATTAGAAACAGCCTGGCATGGTGACACACACCTTTAATCTCAGAAATCCAGCCTTTAATCCCAGGGAGTGACGGCAGAAAGTAGAAAGATATATAAGGCGTGAAGACCAGAAACTAGAAGCATTTGGCTGGTTAAGCTTTTAGGCTTTGGAGCAACATAGTTCAGCTGAGATTGACTTGGATAAGGACTCAGAAGCTTGCAGTCTGAGGAAATAAGACCAGCTAAGGAACTGGTGAGGTGAGGAAGCTGTGGCTTGTTCTGTGTCTCTGATCTTCCAGTGTTTACCCCAATAACTGGCCTCAGGTTTGTTCTTATTAATAAGACCTGTTAAGATTCATGCAACAAGCATCAGAGAATTTTAACAGTCTTGGGCAGTTAAGTCCATTATTAGTCATAGAAAACTTAGTATAGCAAGTCTAAGTTGGAAAATATTTACCATTACATGGAGATTTACCTGAAATACACCTATAGAAATGATGGATACATTATAGCAAAAATGCATGTAAGTTTAATTTTAAGGAAATAAATGGAGACTCTGGCAGTCCATAGATGGAAAGGGATGGTAAACTTAGGAAGATGAAGATGAAGTGTAGGCTAATGACCAGGAATGCAGCTATGGAGACTGGAAACATGGATCTAAATGGTGATGACTGCATTTCTCAACTCACTTGAATATTAATAGAAACATGAATGCAAACTAAACATCTTAATAATTAATTGGCAAAGGAACTTAAGAATAAATGAGTAAAAACATCCATAGTATTATCAAATAGACATATAACTAAAATGCTTCAATGTGAAGTCTAGTCTGTAATTTGTGTGCTGAAAAATATTAAAATTAATGGTCTCAGGATATAGGCAAAAATTAACAGAATGGAAAGAAGAAAAAGACATTAACATAGATAAAAGTAAAAACTCATACAGTGGAAACAAGGAATCAATGGAGAAGAAAATGAAGCTCAAAGTGTGTTAAGAATATGAATCAAGTTCTCATTTCATACATGATGTGTCTGGAGAAAAGAAGTATTGAGGAATGTGAGGGACATATTAAAGGTCCATGTAGACATTTTAATATTATGAATGTGTAAAAAGGAGTTTTATGTGGATCTATTTGGAATCTGGACAAAGTAGATTAATATACAGATGCTTTTATGTCCGTCTCTGTAAAGACAAATGCATTCATAAGTGACTCAAGAGAACTCTAAAAGTCTAATAGCCTAAAGCCATTTAAAATCACATCAAGCATGGGAATGTAGCTCTGCAGTAGAGTGCCTGACTCGTTCCTTTCTCCAGAATCAGCCCCCAAACTCTCAAACTAGTAAGTAGAATCAACCTTCCTATATCCACAAGCACACACATAGAGTCACATGACTAAGCAAAAGAAAAGCCAGCTGCAGATTGGAAGTTATAGCAGATGTTCATGAAATATGCAAATTTGATATAAATTCTTCAGAGAACTTAAAAAAGCAAGACATTGTCTTATCTCATTTTTATAACAATATTATGATTTTGAATTATTACAAATATAAAAGGAGACGTGGTCAAGGTATTTCACTGCTGAATGTGAATGTAAGTGTCTAAACAAAACTCAAGCAATATGAATCCTGGATGATGTAAAATAAATAGTATGTTAGGATTGTGTAGGGTCTGTTTCATAACATGAAAATGGCTTAACATTTCTTAATTCACTTCATGTTCAAGGGAGATGGAAACCAACAGTAGCATGCACTATCTTGTGAAAACGGCACTTAGAAGAAGTGGGACAATTCAGGGTTCATTCAAGCTTAGAGCTCCATGTCCAAGGATGCAGTTTCATTTGTTTAGCTTATGGATGGTTCCCCACACAGTTGCAAGATATTAATAGCAAATACCTAATACATCTGGAGGGAAAAAAAACAAACAAAAAAAAAACAAAAAAAAAAAACAACTCAGATGCATCCCTGCCATGTCTTTTTCCTAGAACCCCTAAGCGGTAAATGTCTTATGCCTCCTTGGCTAAGGTCATGTCACTTATCCATATTCAAAGAAGTCAATGACAGAAATAATAGAATTGCTATGGTATATTCAGACTAGTCAAAATAATCTTTGGGACTGTGGAGTAATCAGGTCCACAAACTACATAACCTCTATGTCTGAACAAAATTTCTTGTTTTCTTCTAGTGAAGTAGATCTGAAGTAATTGATCAGGAAACAACTGCAGTATTCATATATTAAAAAAGACTACATGGGCTGGAGAGATGGCTCAGTGGTTAAAAGCACTGCCTGCTTTTCCAGAGGACTGAGGGTCATTTTCCAGGAACCACATGCCAGCTCACAATTGCCTTTAACTTCAGTTCCAAGGTACGGTGGTTTAAATAAAAATGGCTCCCATAGGCTCACAGGGAGTGGCACTATCAGGAGGCATGGCCTTGTTGGAGTAGGTATGGCCTTTTTGAAGGAAGTATGTCTCTGTGGGTGGGCTTTGAAGTTTTATAAACTCAATCCAGGCCCAGTGTCTCTCTCTTTTCCTGTTGCCTGCTAATCTGGCTGTAGAACTTTCAGCTATCTCTTCAGTATCATGTCTGCCTGTGTGTTGCCATGCTTCCCACCATAATGATAGTGGACTAAACCTCTGAAATTATAAGCCAGCCCCAATTAAATATTTTCTTGTAAGAGTTATTATGTCTCTTCATATCAATAGACTACTAAGACATAGGGCATCACCCATCCTTTTCTGGCCTTCATAAGTACTGCACAAATGGTGCCTATACATATGTGGAGACAAAACATCCAAAGATATATAATTAAAATAAAATAATTTTTTTTAAAAGGAGCATATGAAACCATTTACATAGTTACAGCAAAAGCAATGGAAAACCCTAGTGTTCAATCTTGAGTAAAATCAACAATGAAAATCCCTTGTAACATGAAATTGAAATTAAACTAGTTTGATAAAGATTCTATCCCCAGACCCTAAGGTAATTTTTTTATATTCAAGAGCCAATCTCTCTACTTATATATAAATGGATGTCCTTACCAAATCCCTTGAAGTGGAAAGAACTTCATTTTGTGGAATATCTTCATAGAAGTTTTAGAAAAATATAATCATCAAATTAATATAATATATGATTTACCTGGTTTACATGATTTATGAATTTAAAAATATAGCTAAATTATAAAAGATATAATTCATAAGAGCAGTGAAGTAGTTAGCAATACGTCTCTTGAAATATTCATGGAAAAATTATAGAATCTAATTGCTAGACTAGAAGTCCTAGCTCCTCACATTTCTAGGTAGAAGGGAAACAAACAGATCAATTTTATAGGGTTGCTGGAAGAACTCAGTGATGCACTATACAAAAACCATTTACCATTGTTCCTTGCTTAGCACTCAAGGAGAAGCATTTAAAATAGGATTTTATGGAAATGTTTCATTATTTTTAGAATTGTTGAAATATTTCCTAGGAGCTCTGGAGTTTTCAAAAAAATTATAAATCATAGGATGGTATTTGTTCATCTCAGCTAGTTTAAATCCAACATACTTCTCAACTCTAAATCAAAGCTGGATCTTTCCCTTTGCAATGGAGTCTCTCAGTACTGTGTACAAAGTATGTCCAAATGCACATCTCAATTAAAAGGTTTTAAACCTTTTATTATACATGGTTATATATTTTCCAAACATTTGAATAATTATTCTTTCCTTTTTTAAAAAAGGAAAATTATATTTATTGATTTTTGAGAATGGAAAGTCTTAACATGTGTGTAGGTTAGCAGACAAGTTGCAGGGAGTCAGTTCTCTACATCTACAAAGTGTCTCCCAGATGAAACCTGTAGTCAGGCTGCAGACACCTTTACCTACTGAGCCATCTCAATACTTCTTTTGATTTTGTTACTTCTGGATGTAGCATGTAGTGTCTATTCACTTTTTAGGAAAAAAAAGTATATTTAATGTTTACTGTGTTCCTGGCTCTACTTTCAGTTCACAGAATAAATCAATAAAATCTCCTGTGCTCATAGAGACTGGAATTTAATTAGGGATGACCAACTTAATAATCAACATAAGGATTAGAAAGCTATTATAATAGAAGTTCCTAGCTATTCAATTCCTGTATTTCTTGGCAAAAAGCACAAACATTTCCAGGTTCCCTTGAATTAGATGTGCCCATTGGTCCAAATCCTTGCTGATGTGATTGGAAGTGATTGGTGCCATTTCCTGGCCAGTACTATCTTCCATGTATTCCTGTATCTTGTGTTCTACTGAGTAGAATGCATCATAGAGCCCTGTAGAATGAGGGAGCCTTAGAAGCCACTCACCAAATCACTATGTGAATAAAAGCTGCCCTTGGGCTGGAAACATTGCTTTGGAATATTTCATATGGGGTAATAAAATTATTTTGAATTTTCCTTAGTATTGTATTTTTGTGTTTTGTACTATGGAATTTCCTGAACTAAAGAAGGGGAAGGACTATAAGGTTTTTAGTTATAAGCAGGCAAACAAAAATGAGCATGGTAGATTGTTTTGGGGTACACTAGCAATTTTATGTAAAGAGTAAGAAGTAGTCTCATGGATAAGATAACCTTGTTAGCTTGCTAGAGCCAATATCCAGAC
Source organism: Onychomys torridus (assembly GCF_903995425.1). NCBI lineage: Eukaryota > Metazoa > Chordata > Mammalia > Rodentia > Cricetidae > Onychomys > Onychomys torridus. The sequence continues at coordinate 150,774 of NC_050465.1, read as the reverse complement.
TGTAGATCTTAACAAAATCACTTTTCCCAGAATTCTAAGTCTAGGGATCTAGGGGCAAAGTGTCAACAAGACTGGTTTTCATAAGTCTCTCACTTTAGTATATGTGATTGTCTTCTGTTTTCCCTTGATAGTCCTTGATACATTCCTGGACCCCAAGAACTAGTTAGAGGCTGATTTGGTGACCTGATCCTTATTTATCTTTGTGAACAGATGCATTAGTTCACTAGGGCTGCTGTAACAAAGTCCTTCTGTGTATTTAGTGGTTAGAAGACAATGAATTGCCTTATAGTTCTGGAGGCTGAAAGTCCTGTCTCAAGCATTAGTCAGGTCAGCTCCTTGTGAGGGAGGGTCTAGCTAGGCCTCTCTTGTTGATTTATACACAGCCATCTTCATGTTTATTCATTGTCCTCTCAGGATGCAGCATCCCCATCTGCATTTTCCTTTTTAAAAAATTATACTAGTCATATTGGATTAAAACCCATCCCAGAGTTGGGGATTTAACTCAGTGGTAGAACATTTGCCTAGCAAGCACAAGGCCCTGGGTTTGATCCTCAGCTCAAAAAAACAAAAACAAACAAACAAACAAAAACCCATCCCAATTACTTTACTTTAACTTAATTACCTACTTAAAAACTCTTATTTTCAAGACACATTCTAAGGTTCTAGCAATTGGAGCATAGAGGGGTACCGATTCATTTTACAACAGTGGCATTTTGCTAAGCCTTCAAACAAGTGAGGCAGATGCTGCAGAAACATCGAGTAACTCCATCATCATGACCATGAGGCAGAAGTGTGCCTGTAGACTAATTGGACCTCTGGTGTTTGCCTTCCACATAAATAAAAGGCCAATGTGGGGTCCTTAAAAAAGCAGCGATGACTTAGATTTCATCAAAGATTTCACTCTGAGTGTTTTCACAAGCAGGAGGGTCATGTCTAAAGTCTGACACACTCTGTCAAGAGAGAGAGAATAGGAACAAAGGAAGGATACATAAGGGAAATCTGATAGAATCCCGACTTCCCAGTAAGTGAAGTGGTTTAAAGACCTGTTTATCAACCACATAATATGGGGAAGATCAATTAGAATGAGATCCAAGATTTAAATGTTGGACTTTCTAGAAATATAAAGTAAGTGGTCACTTTGACAAAATGGTTTTTGGTGGAGTGCTGGGGAAAGGACTTTTTGTTCGTTTAAGACAAAATTTGAGTAAATAAGTTAAAGACTCCAGGATAGTAATTTGGAGGCATGTTTTGCTGCAGCAGGAAGCAGAGAGATGGGGCAATGGGAGATATCAGATGGGAGTTATATTTTCAATGATGGAAAGAATGGTAGCAGGTTTGTGTTCTCATGGGAGTAATTCGGTTAAGAAGATCATGCAGAGAAGTGATGGGGCATTTTGGGAACAGTGCCCTTGGGATGACAAGATGAATGGAATCCAGTGCACATGTGGAGGGTATGCTTTAGGTTGGAGGATAGATAGCATGCCACCAAGAACAGAAGAGTGATGAGCTCATGTGTATGGATGCTGAAAAGCATGCAGATGTCAAAGTAGGATCTGCTGACATTCTTTCCAGATTGCTTAAGTGATTGCTTATATTTTCCATGTCATCAGGAGAGGGTAAGGGTGGCAGAGAGAACATATGTAACAGAGGCAGGCAAGAGGGGTTGCTAGAGGGCACAGGTTTAGGTTCCATCTTTAGTGCCTCAAATTCTTTATCTGGAAAATGCAGTTAAATAATATAGTTTGTGCAAAATTACTGATAGAAAATACCCTTCCAAGTTGAAAACTGTTATACAAATATTGGGATGTCAGATGTTACTAATGGTAAAAATCTGTGTAAAGTAAAATCTAAATACCTTCTAAAGAGGATACTCATGGGTATGCATAACACTTTTTTCTTCCTAAAAGCCATTTAACAAGAAGACATACTTTTATATAAAATATCCATAGAACTGAGGATGTAGCTCAGTCATGCCTAGCAAGCACAAAGCTCTGGATTCGACCTCCAGCACCACATAAAAAAATTCAACATTGTTATTGGCTACATAGAAAGTTTAGAAAGTTTAATGTTAGCCTTGGATGCATGAGACCTCATTTCACACACACACACACACACACACACACACACACACACACACACACACAAATAATAATAATAACATTCCAATAGAAATGCTTTCTAAATTGATCTCACATATCTGTAGTCACATAAGAAAAGCTGGGTTTAAAATCCAATCATTAAGGGACTGGAGATGTGGCTTGCTGGTTATGAGTGCTTGCTATTCTTGTAGAGGACGGGAATCTGGAAACCAGCTAACGTTTCAGGAAGCTTACAAACACCTGAAACTCCAGTTCTAAGAGGGCCAAAGCTCTCTGTAATCCCTCTCTGGGCACCTGTACATGCATGCACATATGTACAAGACACAGATAAATAAATACAATAAATCTTAACAGAACTAAATCACTAAGTTGAGAACTTCTTGAAGTAAGAAGTAACATCTTATTTTCAGTATTAAAATACTGGGACAATGTCTTGTAAGTAGTAGAGATCAAGTACATTTTGAAATAAATTAATATAGCGATGCTATTCTATCATTTTCATTTGTTGTTATGATAAATTTCTGACCAAATGCAACTGAGGGAAAAAGGGTTTTTTTTAACTTATACTTCTGGCCATAATCTATCATCAAGGAAAGTCAGGACAGGCACCCAAGGCAGGGGCTTGATAGAAATCATGAAGGAATACTACTCATGGGCTCACTGGCTGGTCATAGACACATGCTTAACGAGCTTTGAAATAGGCCCTAGGACCACCTGCATAAGAATGGCACCACTCATAGTAGGCTAAGCCCGCCACATTAATTAATAATCAAGACTGACATGCCCATAGACCATTTTGATCTAGGTTATTTTTCACTGAAGTGTCTCCTCCCAGGTGACTCTAAGCAGTGTCAAGTTGATAATTATAGCTAACCATGATGTCTACAGAATGCTATTTTTTAGTAATATTTGAAATAGAAAATGAGAGAGAATGACTCAGAGGAAATAATACTGGAGGTGGGCTAAATGCTTCTATTCTGATGTAGTGAAATACATCTTCAATTTCTTTAAGTTATTTATAAGTCTAATAACAATATGTCTGATAACTAAATGCAGAGAAATTTCTTGTCATTGAACCAACATTGGAATTTAAAATTACAAGCAGACAGGCAGTCCTAAATAATCAGCAGTGGTGTGGATTAATACTTCAGGTTTAGTTTTCCCTTTTAAAGCCTTCTCATGGGGAGGACAGAGCCTTCATACTGATAGGTCTTAAATGAGATGCTGGGAGAAATGCAGACGAAATTAATGAGCAAATAATCGTTTCTGTTTAAGAACTAATCTAAGGAGACAGCATGTCCATTTTTATGTTTAGGGCTAAATTAAGGATGTCTTTTCTGCTAATCAAGAATTATCTGTCTATAAATCACACGCTCAGTTTTAAGGTAAGAGATCTTTTTACATTTAATTAATAATTCTTTCTGCTTTTCTAGTCACATGTCCCAGACCATAACTATATCATATCATTTTTTGAAAGAAATATTTTTTTCATCTGCTAACATTGAGGACTATAGTGAAGGGACTGAATACATTAGTAACTTATCTAACATGGTATTAAATGAAAAAATAATAACAATACAGTTTATTTTTAGCACCTTTATATAGTTCACAGACCATGAAGTTAGCTCAATTTACCATGAAACAGCAATGGGTCTTAGCAAATTTTCAGAGGGGTGTGCCCACCCCTGTGGTAGAAATTTGTTTATACACTCCTACAATTTGGAACATCTCTACCCTGCCCTAAATAGCCTACATCCCATTTGACATCAATCCCAGTTCTTATTCTGGCCCTCAGTAACCACTAATTTACTTTTTCTCTCTTTAGATTTTTGCTATGCGTTTCCAATGAGCAGATCACATGCTGTATGGTATTTTGTACCATGACCCTTTTACTTTGCAAAATGTTTTACTAGCTTATCTGTTTCCTGCCTTTACCTGTAGTTAGTTAATTTTTATTATTGAATTATTGCATTGCTTAGCCATTATACAGTTTTCTGTAGCTATTTGGGTTGTTGTGCTTTGGAGCTGTGATTCAAAATGATATTTACTCAGCCAGTTCAGCATTTTCCACCTGAGCTGCCCCTTCCATTTTTAGTTACTTTCACAGGGTGTCTGGCTGCATGGGATTCCATTCCAATCACCTCATTCAAATGAAGTGTATCCTGAGGTGTGGTGCTTTCACTCTGCCATGGCCTTGCTTTGGCTCAGCACCTGGCCAAAAGATTCTTTCTTGTTATAGCAACAATGAGGAATGATTTTGTCTGGACTCATGCTGTGATGATGCCTCATCATCTAGCTTCTCTCCTGTGTCTGTTGTGGTTTCTAAGGGGGAATGATTTCATCCCTTCCCCACCAATCTCTGAACTGAACTCTGTTTTATTCACTTCACTCTTGGGTGTGCAGTATCTTCTTCTTGCATGATGGAGAGACATTTGAGGGCCTGCATCTAGTGAGTATCCTATTATGAGTAGCATGCTATTCTGAACCCTCTCCCCCCCCCCCCATCAATCTCCAATCCTTTTTTCTAGCCTGGATCAGATGGCTAAACCTCCATGATTCCTTCTCCTTACTGAGTCAGCAAGGGTCCTGTCTTTGTTCTGTTGTATTAGTTTGGAATAATTTTGTTTGCTTCATCATATTGTTTTGATCTTCAGTTCTTAATAGCAAATGTTTGGAATGTAGATTCTGTTCCTTCCATTATGCTGTGGATTCCTTTGTGCAAATTGATTCAGCAGATGGATTTTTCACGTGATCTCTTTGAATAAATGTCAGAAGGCTTTCTTGCCTTCCAGTTTTCTAACCAAGAAATGTAGCATCCAACTAAAATACCTAGAAATGAAGCTGTGCTCATTTGTACTGGCCACACAAAGACTTTGTTTTCAGGAGCCAAAACCCAGATGTAGAAATTCTTTTGTTCTGTGTAGAAGCACCCCCTGTCCAACCACTGTCCTGTACTAACTCACAACATACCAGACCTTCTGCTGAAATTAAAAGGATTGAACTTTCAATAGCAAGTCAGAGAGATGCTTTCCACACTATACACTAGAGATCCCAGGATGCACTTTCACATGGATGGGAGGTAGTGCACCAGATCTTTACACAAATACTCCATGGTCATTTCAGGATGTGAATAGAGATGGCTACCATTTCCTGAGTTTAAGATTAAACCCTTATTGAACCAGAGTCACACCATATCTCTATCTTGTTTTCATTTTTGCCCAACTTCTGGACAAAGACATTGCATTCCTTCTTTGTAATTCTTTGGAGTTCTTTTCTTATCTACTTTATAATGCTCGCCTTATTTTGTGGCACTTCACAGGTCATTTCTCAATGAGCCCTCTTCCCCGTTGGATTGGGAAGTTCTTAAAAATGAAGTTTCCACTCTTTCCTTGAGAAATATTGGAATCTAATTTGCAATGTGACTGCTACTCAATTGGTGATCATTGAACTCCTGAATGATGAAGTGATAACAAAGTTGATGAATGACTTTAGCTATTTGCTAGTTAATGTTGACTTCTTGGGATGAGGTATAGGAGATGAGGGTTTAGTACACAGGGTGTGCATTAGAATGCCTTTGGGAAATAGGAAGAGGATGTGAGATAGGGTTAGCAATTGTTCAGCTGTATTTTATCCACTCCCCGCACCCTGCCCAGTAACCTCTCTGTTAACTCTGCACAGAACTCTGGATCTAAAATGGTTAGGGTCCTCTCCTGTTGAGCTGAAATCTCAGACTTTCTATCAACCATTCATTGAATATGGTCCATTATATAAAAATAATGTCCTAGGTCTAGTGGTTCTCTGGTGGAGACTCTTTGTGGGCTTCAACAAGAAGCCTTCCATGCATAGTATCTGTGCTGTCCATCTTTTTTCTTCTTTTAGGTCTCTTTTCTTTTTTTCTTTCAAAATCTTAATTTAGGTAATGCCATAATTACATTGTTATTTAGTCCAGATTTTCTATTTTTGTTACAAAGACCACATTAATATAAGCCAAATTCAGTTCTGTTAAGATGGGATTTGTGTGTGTGTGTGTGTGTGTGTGTGTGTGTGTGTGTGTGTGTGCCTAACAAATTTTATTTTTAGCCGGGTGGTGGTGGCGTATGCCTTTAATCCTAGCACTCGGGAGGCAGAGCCAGGCAGATCTTTGTGAGTTCGAGGCCAGCCTGGGCTACCAAGTGAGTTTTGGGAAAGGCGTAAAGCTACACAGAGAAACCCTGTCTTGAAAAAACAAAAACAAAACAAAACAAAAAAAAAACAAAAAACAAACAAAAAAACAAAAACAAAAACAAAAAAACAAAAAAAGAACCCCCAAATTTTATTCTTAAAAAGCTACATCTATCTCATCAGAACTACCCAATAATTTTAGTTGAAAATCAAGAGCTAACAAGACTAAAGAAGAAGAATGGGTTTTCTAATCATTTTAGAAATATTCTAAAATTATTCTGTTTCATCATTTATGGTAGACAGTTCTCCTCCTGTCAACATATGTGAAAGAAGTTGTTTTAGATTATTGAAAGTCTTGGATGAATAATCTATCAAATTGTCAGCAGCTGGTTTTTTCTAACAATAGATTTTAATGGACCAGTCCTATTTCATTTTTCAAATGTTAAAAATATTAATTTGCTAAAAATATATTTATGAGCCTTTTCCACAACTTCCTGGGTAATATCAAAGTTGGCCATGGTTTTCTGTCTCTCTAAATACATTGTCAAAGCTGAAAGCATTTTTTTGTAGTTATTTAATACTTTATTTTGAATATTAAAATTCCCATTTGCTGGCAGCATACTGACCTAGTCTTTTTGGTTTTAAAGTATTCTTTTTCTGTTGACTATAAAACTATTTTTATTCTGAGAAGGGCTGAACCCTTTGTTCAGTCTTGCACTGTATGTCATCTGGGGATCATTGGTGGATCTCTTCTGGCTGCAAATGTCCTCATGCAAAGTACTAATAATAGCCAGTGCTTCAAACATCCTGATCTTTACTAGGTCATTTCCATGTACAGATGACCAAAAAAGCACCACAGTTATTTTCTATTTCTTCTAAAACTCAATCAGCCTTCTTTGCTGAGGAGCTAGTTTGCATAGGAAGTTTGATATACATTGTCCTGTATTAATTCCCATATCAGCTTGATGAAAATAAGTCTATTGGTTAACAATAGTATTAGTTAAGACTGTCAATAACTCTTTAAGTAAGAATTATTGGTGAAACTATTAAGGCCACTCCACGTAGTTAAAAGGGAGGTTTATTTTGTGGGGTAACTTACAAATGAAGGGATAGGTTGTAGGGTCTGGCAAAGGTATGGCACAGTCTGGTTGTGTTCTCTGGAGAACTCTGCTCAGTCTACCTCCAGCATCCAAGATCCCAGAACCAAGAGTGCACTCTCCTCTCCATCCTGGGTCTTCAGCTTCCTCCCTCAGCCCTGCCTTGTGGGCGTGACCATTACCGAAGCCTCAATGGGGGTTGGAACTTCCAGGCCAATGCTGGGATGGCTACCCACTGCAAAGAATAACTTTCAGGGAATTTAGGGAACACGTGCAAAGCCCTATTATAGGGCAACACCAGAACTCACATTCAGGTACCCGAGAGGGTTAATATCTAGGTAGATGTTCTCTAAAATTAGATTTGGACCAGTGGAATTGCATTTAGAAAGGAGGCACATGTATAAAAGAGACAAGCACCTTGTAGGTGGTGGAACTAGAAATGGTTCATTCAGGAACTGACCTTGTAACTTAGAGGGTTGTAAGAATTCTAATAAATGTAAGTAAATTCATTTCATTAGTTGTTTCATTCTTTATTTTTCATGGGATCTCTTCTAAAATGCTATGATAGGGTGTTGTGCATGAATAGGAAAAATTGAATGCATGCCTTTTAAGTTCCTTCTGAAGATTTTACTTAATTTTAATGTATAAATTTTGTGAGGACAATTCAACCCATAACCTCAGCCCTTGGTATTATTATTCATCCAACATTGCTCTAATAATCTTCTAAGTTGAAATAACCAACTCTCTTTTGACAACATTCAAATCCATCCTGTTTAAAATGGGAATCTGGGAAGGACCAGTTATTTCTGAACATGGGATGCTCCCTTTATCTGACTAGGTTGAGAACTTCGGCATTTTCTTTCTTAGAAAGCTTCCAGAGATGGGGCAGAGTTTCCTTTCCCTTGACATGCAACTAAAATATAAAACCAAACCCAAACTCAAACCCCTACTGTCTTATCTAATGTAACTCAGTTTGGGATCATGGATAACATTGTAGTTTTGAGGCACAGAAAGAGATTCTTTATGACAATGAGAAGCAAGAAATAATTTGGAAGTGTTTTTCCACCCAAAGATACATCTTAGTCCTTAGATTTATTTAACTTTCCAGGGTTAGCCATTACTCAAGCTTCCAAGAAAAACTCGTAGGGGTTAATTTTCTTGTTGCTGTGATAAAATATCTAAGAGAAGCAACTTAAGGAGAGAAGAGTTGACGTGGATGTAGAGTTTGAGGGGCTTACAGTTTGAGGATACAGCTCCTAGCTGTTTGAGGAGGTGTCCACAGGAGCACGAGGCAGCTGTCATCTTGTATTTACAGTCAGGAAGCAGAGAGAGATGAGAGAGCAAAGTTGGTTCTTAGCTCAATTTCTCCTGTTTTTAAGTCTGGTTTCACAGACCACAGAGCAGTATAGTGCACATTTAGTGTGATTTACCCCATCTCAGTTAACCTAATCTAGAAAATCCCTCACAGGTCTGTCCAGATGTTTGTTTTTATGGTGGTTCTTCTAAGTTTTATAACCAAAATTAACCACCACAGAACTGTAGCTATTTATTTTTTGAAAAATAGAAATAATAATAAAAGGGGGGATTTCTGCCCCTGCCTTGAGCCCCTGACCCTCTTGTGAAGATGGCCTTCGCTGACAGTATTTGGAAAGTATTCTAAATCAGCTGTGGATAGGGAAACCAACTGTGCATGTGGAAACAGTCCACTTATGATTTTACTCCTCTATCCAAGCCAGGTAGTATTTAAATGCTCACATGACAAATTTTTTTTTTCTACTGTTCAGATGAAGAAAACTAATATTTTGAAGCCCACATATGAGTTTCCATAGCAGTCTTTCTTTGGAATAAAATTGTGCTAAAGAATTTCTTAATATGAATTAAAAATCTCAGCTAATCTTCAGCAATGAGGTTCTAGCAACAGACAGACTCTCTATTGGGAATACTGATTTGGTTTGTGTCATAATACAGAGCTCTATTTAACAGTACCATCTGCAGCCATAATTAGTTTGAACTTGTGAAATAGAGAGTTTGACAGGAGGTAGCATAGTCATTCTTTATTTTGCATGGCTGAAAGCACAGAAATATACCATGAAAGCATGAGCAGAGATTTAGGGATTTCTAACTAGCTTATAGTGAGGGAAAGTGCTTGAAAAAGATTTGGGGCTGGGAGATGGTTTAATGATGCAGCCATCTACTTTGACACTTCCAACATAATGCCCTTTTAACTGGAGCCAAAATGAACATTTCTATACCTCTGAAACAAGAGTCCTTCATTGATACAATGGTGTTGGCTAATTGTCTTAGCCTCCTTGTGCTCCTGGGTTCCAAAGAAGCAGACAACCAATTGAAGAAACAACTGATGGAAATATCTGCACAGTTCAAATTGTAATCACTTGAGATCTTTTGGATGCAGATATTGTTTTTGTTGGAGTGAGGAGAGACTGAAATCTGTGTTTCTGATAATGTAATACTATTAGCATACATTTTCATTAGGACTACAAGCCTGCAAATAACAACACAGAGACTTATTAATTTTGAAAACTGGGCATATAGCTTAGGCTTATTTCTAACTAGCTCTTATGAGTTAAATTAACTCATTTATATTAATCTACATTCTGCCACAAGGCTCATGGCTGTTACCTCTCCTCCTACACATCCTGCCTATTCTGAGTTTCCTAGTGTCTCTACCCTTCTTCTTCCCAGAGTCCTCTTTGTCCCACCTAACCTCTTTCTAGCTATTGGTCATTCAGCTTTTTATTATACCAATCACAGCACTACACCTTCACACAGTGTATAAATATCCCACAACACTCCCCTTTACTTTGAAGAGCAACCTAGAAGAATGGGAGGGGAGAACTTGAGTTTACCTGTAACCACTCTTCCTCAGCCTTGTCACAAATTAAAGTAGCCTGGGCTTGAACTAATGATATAGTCAAAGTTCACATTGAATACCTGATCTTTTTGCCTCTACCTTCCAAGTGCCAGGATTATAGGTATGTGACACTAGAGATAGCTCATCAACTCTTTTCCTTCCTGCATGCCTTTCCTTCTTATGACTCTTTTTTGATGCTTGACACTGTCTTGAGGTTTCGAGAGGATCTAGGATGGAGGGACAGGGCAGCACAAGAAAATCACATGTGGTTTTTGTCCCAGATCTGAAAGAAACCTTCCTGGGGATTCTCAGAGCCTGCTTCTTTATTATTTAGTAAAAAGAAGCTAGAATGTGCCTTTTACATGTGTCTGAGGACATAAGATTTGTTGCAAATATCAAACAGATTAATATAGGGGCTTATAGTTAGAGTTTTCCTGCCTGGCCCACAGTCAGGATAAATCTCTCTCATCCGCCAGGCCCATAGACATTCAGAACCAACCAAGTAAACACACAGAAACTTATATTGCTTATAAACTGTATGGCTGTGGCAGGCTTCTTGTTATTTACTTCTTCTATCTTAAATTAACCCATTTCTGTTAGTCCATACTTTGCCACATGGCTTGTGGCTTACCGGTGTCTTTACATGTTGCTTCTCATGGCAGCGGCTGGCAGTGTCTCCCCAGACTTCCACTTGCCAGAATTGTCTTCTCTCTTGTCCTGCCTATACTTCCTGCCTGGCCACTGGCCAATCAGAATTTTATTTATACAGAGCGATATCCACAGCAGGGGCTGGATTAAATTTAGTATTTGTCATTAATATAAGGCCTCAAACAAGTCGTGTCTTTTTTTTTTTTTTTTTTTTTTTTTTTTTTAAAGCTAATGGCCAAAGTCTGGAGCCATGGCTCAGCAGTTCAGAGCACTGGTTTCTCTTCTAGAGGACAACATACTGACACACAACCCCCTGTAATTCCAGTGCCATGGGATCCAATGCCCTTCTCTAGCCTCCTTGGGCACAGCAAGCATAGGCATAAATGCAGGCAAAACATCCATTCACATAAAACAGAAGTAAAAATAAAAAAATAAAACTGATGGCTGTGGTGATATTGTGTCTCCCAATATATTGTGTGCCCTAATAAACTCTGGGGTCAGAGAACAGAACAGCCACTAGATAGAGAGGCCAGAAAATGGAGGCACACACACCTTTAATCCTAGCACTCTGGAGGCAGAGATCTATCTGGATCTCTGTGAGTTCAAAGCCACACTGGAAATAGCCAGGCATATTGACACACGCCTTTAATCCCAGGAAGTGATGGCAGGAAGCAGAAAGGTATATGAGGCATTGAGGACCAGGAACCAGAGCCTTGTTAAGCTTTTGGCTTTTAGCAGCAGCTCAGCTGAGATCCATTTGGATGAGGACACAGAGGCTTCCAGTTTGAGGAAAGGAGATCAGCTGAGGAATTGGCGAGGTGAGGTTAGCTGTGGCTGGTTCTGTTTCTCTGATATTTCAGCGTTCACCCCAATACCTGGCCCTAGGTTTATTTTTATTAATAAAACTTTTAAGATTTGTGTTACAGATGGCCAAATCTGTTGTTTATACAAATTATAGAATCTTATAGATCATTATAGAAACAAATTTATCTACTTAGCTTTTTCTCAACAGAAATGCAGGCTTTTGTGTTGTAGAATATTATTTTAAGGTAAGTTACATTTGTTTAAGCTGTGGAACATTTGTTTAATGATGCAAAGATGTGTTGCATTCTTTTATATTGCATTTGTTTACCTCTGTGAAGCTGTGTTACTTTGCCTGTCTAAAACACCTGATGATCTAAAAAATTCCTGAATGGCCATTAGTGAGGCAGGAGAAAAGATAGGTAGGGCTTTCAGGCAGAGAGAATAAATCGAAGGAAAAGTCTGGGAGAAAGTGCAAGAGAACCTCCCAGCTACATCACCAGGCACAGCGTAAGAAAGAAAGAAAATGTATACAGAAATAGAGAAAGGTAAAAGCCCGGAGGCAAAAGATAGACAGGACAATTTAAAGTTAAGAAAAGCTGGCTACCAACAATCCAAGGTAAGGTTGGGCATTCATAAGTAGTAAGACTCCATGGGTGATTTATTTGGGAGCTGGGTGATGGGCCCTTGCAAAAGAGCAAAGCAACCAACAACATTTTGCCATTTCAATGTGGGGCTGTAGAAACCTGAACACCACTTTTGTACTTTGTTTATTCTATCACTTACTTTATGAACAGGTAAGGGACAAGATAGTTAGGCTTTTGTCCTTCTAGTAACCCATTTTACAATGTAGATGTTGGACTAAATGGCTATTTATTTGCCTTCTTAGGCAAAATTCTGCAGTCTTCATAAACAGCAATTAAGTTGATATGCTATATGAGTAAATTTTATTTTTCCTCTGTGAAATTTCATTTTCAGTACCTCTAATATCCACCTTCATGCTGAAGGTGGCACCAACCAATGAAAGGTCAGTTAGATGTTCCCATTCCCTGGAGTATTAGAACCCTCTCATTTGGAGATGAAACATGCAGATGTAATTATCAGTTAGGTTCTTCTATTTCTGTTAAGAACTTACACTTTTTAAAAATAACATCCATATTGATATATAATCCACACACTACTTAAATTTTACAATTCATCTTTGTAAAGTAAATCATTTAATAGCATCAAGTGGATTCACAGGACTATGTAACCTTCACAGGAATTTGGCAATATTCCATCATCCCTATAAAGAAACCCTGTACCAATGAGATCACTTATCATCTCCCCTTAATTTTCCCAACTTCTAGGTAACAATGTATCTACTTTCTGAGATTATGGTTTTGCCTATTCCACACATTTCACATACATGAAATCATGCAGTGACTGACTTCTTTGACTTTCTCTAATGCTTTTAAGGTTTAGGGATGTTTTAACATTTACCTGTAGTTCATTCCTTTCATATCCAAGTAATATTCCATCATATGGATATATTATTAATTTATCCTTTTGATCCATGGAGGGAAATTGGATTTGGTTCAGTTGTTGACTATTGTAAATCATCCTGCTGTGGATATAAAGAGGCATGTTTATACGTTTATTTCTCTGAGGTAAATACCTAGGAATGAATTGTCAACACTCATTATATCTCTGTTTGACTTCTTAAGGATGCTAGGGATGTTTTCCAAAAAATAGCTTCCCATTTTAATTTCCAGTTAGCAGCTTATGATAGTTGAAAATTCTCAGTATACTGTTATATTGATAAGCACTTGTTATGGCCAGTGTTTTGGTGATAGCCATTCCAATGAATATGAAGCCTTGTGGTGCTGATTTTGCACTTCCTTGGTGGCTGGTGATGTTGAGATTTGTTAGGGACCAAGATTTCAGGAACCAAACATGAACCATGGAAAGTACTAGCTAAGCCAGAGAATAAGTCATAAACCCACCACCTTCCCCCCTCCCCCAGGGCAGTAACACCTGTTTGCTAACTGGAGACTCCCAAAGATAAGAACATTCCACAGTCAGGTGCCATGGCAACCGAATGTAAAGAGCATTCCATGGTCAGGTAGCCTAGCAACAGAACAAATGGCCCCTGACCAGTCACCTTAGCAGACTTCTTCCAGTTGCACAACCTGCACGTCTCCCACATAATGCACGCCTTCCACGTCCCTTCCCCTTCCCGCCTTCCTGCCCCTTCCCCTCTTATGCTATATAAGCCATGTGGAGGAAAATAAAGTTTGGCGGCTTGATCAGAATATTGTCTTGCTATCTGTCTCTCTGTGTTGCCCTGTCCTTTCATTCGCTCCCACAGGTGGGTGGCCCCGTTGACACCCTGCTGGCCGGGGCAGAGATTGTTCTCCTTTGGTTCTTAGTCATTTGCATATATTCATCAGAGTCTTACCTAGTTAACACTCTCTACCCAATTTTAAATTAAGTCATGTGTCTTTGTGTTATCAAATTGGAAAAGCACCTTATGTAGTCAGGCTGCGAGTCTATATCATGTCTGAGACTTCAATTTCTTCTAGACTGTAGATTTTCTTCTCATGCCCTTGATGGTGTCCTTTGATACATGAATGATTTTGATTTTGATGAAGTCTATCTAATGTGTCTCTCTTTTTTCCTTTGTTGCTTATGCTTTTGAAGTGGTATACACAAAGATGTAAATTCATAACAAGCTGCTATTAACCAAAACACTTAAACAATTAAACTCTTCATTCAGATATACCAAAACTTACAAGTTAAGCACAATTTAAAGCACTATTGATAGAAAGACAGCAAGTCACTTGGAAAATGTTCATATCCACAGGCTATCGGACACTTTGTCCATTCCCCTTGCCTTAACATTAGTCCAGATTGCACAAAAACATTAAAAGATGTAACTGTTAATTATTTGAATAATAACTTATTCCCTAAGGGCTGAAAATCAGCTGGAACACATGCTGAGCTCTAGTTCACAGTGTAAAGACCTGTGTTATTTGCTTGTGACTCATGCATACAGAGAGCCTTTTAAATAGCATCAAACTCTTCTGGAATAGTTTAGGAAACTCAATTAACTCTTGAACAGCTGGGTCATCATTTACTGCTGCTCCCCTTGGCATCCCTTCAATGTCTGTAAAATGATACCTATTAATTCCAGTTGTGCGCATTATATCTCATGGTGCTTTTGTATTTCTCAAACTGAATGCATATTTGTCATTTGAATAAATGTAAAGTTAATCTTTAGCTTTTTAAGGTGGAAAATTTTTTTCTGCCTGCTTGCAAAAGTATGCTTGTGTACCTTAAAGGCCTAAAATGAATTTTCTTTTCAATGAAATTATTATTTTAAAAAATCATCAAAGAAGAAAACTAAGTATTTCCTCTTCTTACCACAGGAAGGAAATATTTCCCTTTGCACATTTTAGCTGTGCCTTACTTTCTACTTGGGTGTTTTTACTCAGTAAAACCCCAATAAATGTGCTATTTCCAGCTATATTTGATTAGCTTGTCTTGCTATCACCCCAGTGCTCCGAGGGACTGTCATCTGCACAGGTTAGAGGGCTTCAGATTTGAAAAATGGCTTTGCTCTAAGCAGCAATGCCCTATTCATAGAGATGGACTCAAAATGACAGCCATGTCCTGTGACCTCATGGAAATAACCATGTCCTTACCTGGGGCTATGTAGTTTGGCTGACTCTCACACTCAACTCCACGACCATCCCTACTCTCTATTTCCTAGCTTGTTTGGGTTCAGGTACCATAGCCAAGGTAGTTCCTGCCTGCTTTTCCCTTGCTGTCCCTTCCATCTAGAACACTCTGTGCTTGGAGCTCTTACATTTGGTTCCTTCACTTTCATGGCTTAGCTAAAATAGTATTTCAGTATGAATTTCAAAGTTTATCCTAAATCTGGATGCCTCTCCAGTCCCATTCCATCTCACCCGGATCACTACTCTATCTTTTTCCCTCACAGCTTTAGTATACTGTATGAAAATCCATGACATAAAAACTTATAATGTCTGGGTTTGTTTATTGTCTGTTTCCTCTTTGCTGATACACAGGTATTTTATGAAGCAGGACTTCTATCTTTTTTCTCTGCTGTAAACCAACATCTCTCATCACTCATGGCTAGGTGGCTCATATCTGATAAATGAGTGGAATGCTATGCAGAAGCGATGCTTGATTTTTGCACACTTGTGCTGATGTCCTTTCTGTCTTTATCTTCTGAGCTAAACAGAAATATTACTGTTTGTGCATGTAGTAACAGGAGTGAGAAAAGCAGCAGGGAAAGAAACTATGCAAAGCATTGTTGAAAAGGTGTGTCATTTTTTGAGGAGAAACTGTGATGTTATATGTGACCAATAGGCATGTCCCTGGGAAACATTTTTCCACATTGTAGCAAAACTATATGAAATAGTACTTTTCTTTATTTTTCTCCTTTTTTTTATTTATTGTATTTGAGTTTTAATTTTACACATCAGCCATGGGTTCCCCTGTCCTCCCCCCTCCCGCCCCTGCCCCCAACTTACCCCCAGTCTCCCCCTTCCAATCCCATCTCCTCCAGGGCCAAGACTCCCCTGGGGATTCAATTCAACCTGGTGGATTCAGTACAGGCAGGTCCAGTCCCCTCCTACCAGGCTGAGCAAAGTGTCCCTGTGTAAGCCCAAGGTTCCAAACAGCCAGCTCATGCACTAAGGACAGATCCGGTTCCCACTGCCTGGGTGCCTCCCAAACAGTACAAGCTATTCAATTGTCTCACTTATCCAGAGGGCCTGATCCAGCTGGGGGCTCCACAGCCTTTGGTTCATAAATCATGTGCTTCCATTCATTTGGCTATTTGTCCCTGTGCTTTTCCAATCTTGGTCTCAACAATTCACACTCTTACAGTCCCTCCTCTTTCTCAACAATTGGACTCCTGGAGCTCCACCTGGGGCCCGGCTGAGGATCTCTGCATCCACTTCCATCAGTTATTGGATGAGAGTTCCAGCACGACCATTAGGGTGTTTGGCCATCTGATCACCAGACTAGGTCAGATCAGGCTTTCTCTCGACCATTGCCAGTAGTCTACAGAGGATATATCATTGTGGATTTCTGGGGACATTTCTAGCACTTTGCTTCTTCCTGTTCTCATGTGGTCTTCATTTATCATGGTCTGTTATTCCTTGTTCTCCCTTTCTGTTCTTGATCCAGCTGGGATCTCCTGCTCCCCTAAGCTTCCTTTCCCTCAAATCTTGCCCTTCATTACTCCCACTGTCGTCCAGGTTGTTCATGTAGATCTCATCCATTTCTCTGTCATTGGGTGATCCTTGGGTCTTTCTTGGGTCCCATTTTCTAGGCAGCCTCCCTGGAGTTGTGTAGCAGTCTAGTCATCTTTGTTTTACATCTAGTATCCTACTATGAGTGAGTACATACCATGTTTGTCTTTCTGAGTCTGGGTTACCTCACTCAGGATGATTTTTTCTAGATCCATCCATTTGCCTGCAAACCTCATGATGTCATTGTTTTTCTCTGCTGAGTAGTACTTCATTGTATATACATACCACATTTTCTTTATCCATTCTTCAGTTGAAGGGCATCTAGGTTGTTTCCAGGTTCTGGCTATTACACACAATGGTGATACGAACATAGCTGAGCAAATGCCTTTGTGGTATGATTGAACTTTCCTTGGGTATATGCCCAAGAGTGCTACAGCTGGGTCTTAGGGGAGATGGATTCCCAATTTTCTAATGAAGCGCCATATTGATTTCCAAAGTGGCTGTACAAGCTTGCATTCCTACTAGCAGTGGAGGAGAGTTCCCCTTGCTCCACATCCTCTTCAGCATAAGCTGTCTTCTGTGTTTTTTATCTTAGACATTCTGACAGGTGTAAGGTCATTTTGATTTGAATTTCCCAGATAATTAGGAATGTTGAACAATTCCTTAAATGCCTTTCAGCCATTTGAACTTCCTCTGTTGAGAATTCTCTGTTTAGTTCTATAGCCCACTTCTTAATTGGACTGTTGGGCATTTTGATGTCTAATTTATTGAGTTCTTTATATATTCTGGATATGAGCCCTCTGTCAGATGTGGGGTTGGTGAAGACCTTTTCCCATTCTGTAGGCTGTCACTTTGTCTTGCTGACTGTGTCCTTTGCTCTACAAAAGCTTCTCAGTTTTAATAGGTCCCATTGATTGATTGTTTCTCTCAGTGTCTGTGCTACTGGTGTTATATTTAGAAAGTGCTCTCTGGTGCCAATACGTTCAAGACTACTTCCTACTTTCTCTTCTATCAGGTTCAGAGTAACTAGATTTATGTTGAGGTCTTTGATACACTTGGACTTAAGTTTTGTGCACAGTGCACAGATATGGATCTATTGGCAGCCTTCTACACATTGACATCCAGTTATGCCAGCACCATTTGTTGAAGATGCTTTCTTTTTTCCATTGTACATTCTTTGCTTCCTTGTCAAAAATTATATGTCCATAGGTTTGCAGGTTAATGGCAGGGTCTTCAATTCGATTCAATTGGTCACATGTCAGTGTTTATGCCAGTAGCAAGCTGTTTTTATTATAGTAGCTCTATAGTAGAGCTTGAGGTCGGGGATTGTGATGCCTCCAGATGTTGTTTTATTGTACAGGATTCTTTGGACTATCCTGGGTTTTTTGCTTTTCCATATGAAGTTGAGTATTATTCTTTCCAGGTCTGTGAAGAATTATGTTGGTATTTTGATGGGGATTGCATTGAATCTGTAGCTTGCTTTTGGTAAGATTGCCATTTTTACTATGTTAATCCTGCCTATCCAAGAGCATGGGAGATCTTTCCATTTTCTGACATCTTCAAGTTCTTTTTTCAGGGACTTAAAGTTCTTGCCATATAGGTCCTTCACATGCTTAGTTAGAGTAACCCCAAGGTATTTTATATCATTTGTGGCTATTGTAAAGGGTGATGTATCTCTGATTTCCTTCTCTGCCTGTCTGTCTAATGTATATAGGAGGGCTACTGGTTTTTTTTTTTTTTTTTTTGCATTGATCTTGTATCCTGTTATGTTGTTGAAGGTGTTTATAAGCTGTATCAGTTCCTTGGTTGAATTTTTGGGGTCACTCATGTATACTATCATGTCATCTGCAAATAGGGAAAGCTTGACTTCTTCCTTTCCAATTTGCATCTCCTTAATCTCCTTATGTTGTCTTATTGCTCTGGCTAGAACTTCAAGTACTATATTGAATAAGTATGGGGAGAAGGGACAGCCTTGCCTTGTTCCTGATTTTAGTGGAATTGCTTTGAGTTTCTCTCCATTTAATTTGATGTTGGCTGTTGGCTTGCTGTAGATTGCCTTTATTATGTTTAGGTAGGTTCCCTGAATTCCTGATCGCTCCAAGACCTTTATCATGAAGGGGTGTTGGATTTTCTCAAATGCCTTTTCTGTATCTAGTGAGATGATCATGTGGTTTTTTTCTTTGAGATTGTTTATATGGTGTATTACATTGACAGACTTTTGTATGTTGAACCATCCTTGCATCCCTGGGATGAAGCCTACTTGATCATGGTGGATAATTGTTTTGATGTGTTCTTGGAGTCTGTTTGCCAGTATTTTATTGAGTATTTTTGCATCAATGTTCATGAGGGAGATCTGTCTGTAGTTCTCTTTCTTTGTTGCATCTTTGTTTGGTTTAGGTATCAGGGTAATTGTAGCCTCATAGAAGGAGTTTGGTAATATTCCTTCTGCTTCTATTGTGTGGAACAATTTGAAGAGTATTGGTATTAAGTCTTCTTTGAAGATCTGATAGAATTCTGCAGTGAAACCATCTAGTCCAGGGCTTTTTTTGGTTGGGAGACTTTTAATGACTGATTCTATTTCCTTAGGGGTTATTGGACTATTTCAATGGTTTATCTGGTCTTGATTTAACTTAGGTATGTGGTACCTATCCAGAAAATTATCCATTTCTTGTAGATTTTCCAGTTTTATGGAGCAGAGGTTTTTGAAGTATGACCTGATGATTCTCTGGATTTCCTCATTGTCTGTTGTTATGTCCCCCTTTTCATTTCTGATTTTGTTAATTTGGGCGCTCTCTCTCTGTCTTTTGGTTAGTTTGGATAAAGGCTTGTCTATCTTGTTGATCTTCTCGAAGAACCAACTCTTTGTTTCATTAACTTTTTGTATTGTTCTCTTTGTTTCTATTTTACTGATTTTAGCTCTCAATTTGATAATTTCCTGGTGTCTATTCTTCCTGGAAGACATTGTTTCGTTTTGTTCTAGAGCTTTCAGGTGTGCTGTTAGGTCACTAGTGTGAGATTTCTCCAACTTCTTTATGTGGGCATTTAGTGCTATGAATTTCCCTCTTAGCACTGCTTTCATATTGTCCCATAAGTTTGGGTATGTGGTGTATTCATTTTCATTGATCTCTAGGAAGTCTTTAATTTCTTTCTTTATTTCTTCCTTAACCTATTGGTGATTCAGTTGAGCATTATTCAGTTTCCATGAGATTGTAGGTTTTTTTTTTAGTTTTTGTTGTTGTTGAAATCTAACTTTAAACCATGGTGGTCTGATAGAACACAGGAGGTTAATCCAGTTGTTTTGTATCTGTTGAGATTTGCTTTGTGGCCAAGTATGTGGTCGATTTTAGAGAAGGTTCCATGGGGTGCTGAAAAGAAGGTATATTCTTTTTTGTTAGCAGGGAATGTTCTGTATATATTGATTAAGTCCATTTGAGTCATAACATCAGTTAAGTCCATTATATCTCTGTTAAGTTTCAATTTGGCAGATCTGTCCAGAGGTGAAAGTGGGGTGTTGAAGTATCCCACTATTAATGTGTGGGGTTTTATATGTGATTTAAGCTTTAGTAATGTTTCTTTTATATATGTGGGTGCCCTTGTGTTTGGGGCATAAATGTTCAGAATTGAAACTTCATCTTGGATCTTTCTTGCAATGAGTATGTAATGTCCTTCTTGATCTCTTTTGATTGATTTTAGTTTGAAGTCTATTTTGCTGGATATTAGGATGGCTACACCAGCTTGCTTCTTAAGACCATTTGATTGGAAAGTCTTTTCCCAGCCTTTTATTCTTAGGAGGTGTCTATTTTTGAATTTGAGGTGTGTTTCTTGTATGCAGCAGAAAGATGGGTCCTGTTTTCGTATCCATTCTGTTAGTCTCTGTCTTTTTATAGGTGAAGTAAGTCCATTGATATTAAGGGATATTAATGACCAGTGATTGTTCATTCCTGTTATTATTTTTATTTTTTGGTGGTAGTGTGTGTGTACTTCTATTCTTTGGGGTTTACTGCTGTGGTGTTATCTATTGCCTGTGTTTTCATGGGTGTATCTGACTTCCTTAGGTTGGAATTTTCCTTCTAGTGCTTTCTGTAGGGCTGGGTTTGTGGATAAGTATGGTTTAAATCTGGTTTTGTCTTGGAATGTCTTGTTCATTTCATCTATGATGATTGAAAGTTTTGCTGGGTATATTAGTCTAGGCTGTTATCACTGTCTCTTAGTGTCTGCATTATATCTGTCCAGGTCCTTCTGGCTTTCAAAGTCCCCATTGAGAAATGGGGTGTTATTCTGATGGGTTTGCCTTTATAAGTCATTTGACCTTTTTCCTTTGCTGCCCTTAATATTCTTTCTTTATTCTGTATGTTTATTTGTTTAATTATTATGTGGTGAGGGGACTTTTTTGGGGGGTCTGGTCTGTTTGGTGTTTTATAGGCATCTTGTATCCTCATAGGCATTTCCTTCTTTAAGTTGGGAAAGTTTTCTTCTATGATCTTGTTAAATATATTTTCTGTGCCTTTGAGTTGGTATTCTTCTCCTTCCTCTATTCCTATTATTCTTAGGTTTGGTCTTTTCATGGTGTCTGAAATTTCTTGGACATTTTGGGTCATGACTTTGTTGGTTTTAGTGTTTTCTTTGACTGATGAATGTATTTCTTCTAACGTATCTTCAACACTGGAGATCCTCTCTTCCATCTCTTGCATTCTGTTGGTTATACTTCCTTCTGAAGTTCCTGTTCATTTACTCAGATCTTCTATTCCCAGCATTTCTTCTGCTAGTGTCTTCTTCATTTTTTCTATTTCCCTCTTCAGGTCTTGGACTGTTTCCCTTGTCTGTTTCATTGCTTTTTCATGATTTTCTTTCAGGCACTTATTGTTTTCTTCTGCTTTATTTGTCCTTTCCTCTAGTTTTTTTTTTTTTTTTTTTTTTTATAGCTTCTTCCCATTTTTTGTTTGTCTGTTCCTCCACTTTATTTTTGATTTCTTCTATATAAGGCTCTAGCTTCTTCATGATGTTACTTATAAGGTTGTTTTCTTCTGCTTCTTCCATTCTGTGACGTTCAGGTCTAGCTGTTGGAGAAGGGCTAGGTTCTGGTGATGCTGTATTGCTCTTAATTTTGTTGTATGTACTTTCTGCCTTGAAGTCTGCCCAACTCCTTGTGGATTCGTTCTTGGTCTTATCAGTGCACTTGGTCCAGACAGAGCTGACAGATTTAGGGAGCCTCTCTCTGGTCTAGATGTAAGCTCTGGGCCAGATGGGAGCTCTGGTCCAGATGAGAGTGCTGGCCAGATGGGAACTGGGGGCTGGACTCTGAGTCTCAGGAAGTCCCTGGGATCTCCTTATCTTGTCCAGATGGGAGTTCCAGGACAGGATGGAAGCTCTGGTCCAAATAGGAGTTCCGGGGTGGATGGTAGCTGGGGGTTTCTTTCTAAGTCTTTGGAAGTAACTGGGGTCTCTCTGGTTCAGATGGGAGTTCCAGGGCAGATGGGAGCTGGGAGTTCTGGTCCAGATGGGCGTTCCAGGGCAAGATGGAAGCTGGGAGCTGTTTTCTAAGTCTCTGGAAGTGGCTGGGGTCTCCAGCAGATGGGTGTTGGGGCAGGGCCTGGAGGTTGTAGGGACCACCAGAGGGTGTTGGAGAGGGGGAACCTTCCTGGTGGGGATGGGGGTCCTGCCCTATGGCCAGAACCTGGGGCCCAGTTGGGCAGGTCTTCCCCATAATGGCTGGTGCCCAGGGCTGGGACCTAGGTGTGGGCCTCTCTGGGTGTGCCCCAGGCACTCACCTCTGGTCCAGATGAGATGCTAACACTAACAGTCTTTTTTTTTTTTTTTTTTTTTTAGCTGAGGATTGAACCCAGGGCCTTGTGCTTGCTAGGCAAGTGCTCTACCACTGAGCTAAATCCCTGGCCCTGCTAACACTCTTATGGCTGAAGATTTCTCTCTGCCTGTAAAGAGCTGACCAATTTACTCTTTATAAACATGTTCATTCCAAAGAAAGAATTTACTGAGCCACATTGCACCAAATATTAATTGTGTATTTTAATTTTAATTCTCTGTTTTGTTTAGAGGCAGAGTCTTAGTATAAAGTACAAGGTGACCTCAAACTCATTATCCTCCTTGTAGGATTAAAATGCTTAAATGTGTATTACTTTAGAAAAAGGACCTAATTTATTTTTTTCAAGAGGTAATACATGACATGGCATATCATTCACAGCAGAAAACATATACTTACAAGTATACTTTGTGCGTAAGCAAAAGTAGTTATGTACAAACTACAATTATTAGTAAATATAGCTACCTAGATTATAAAACTTTATGACAAAAAATAGAATGCCTATATTAATGTTAAATAAATTAGACTACTAATGAAAAGTTGGGTCAGAAACAAAATTGGATATTTTGTGCTAAAATGTGGTCATCAGAAATACTCAACAATCATGATTGTATCCAGTAAGAGTTTCAATGTCTGCAGCATCTATGGTATATAAAATCAATACAGGTAAAGTACACACCTTGTGCACCTTTGTTCGAATGTGCCAATATACCTGAATATTTAACAACTAGTCAAGAAGTGACATAATAAAGCAGCCTTGCCACACAACAGTAAGTACATAAGCAATAGTAATGGCCTTCCTAATCAACTTAGTCTTGGGGATATTTATATAACACAAATCTCAATGCATTATTTTCAAAGGCACACACTGCATTACCAAGGTGGCTCTTTTCCAGAGCCATAAATCAATAAAATGTGAAAGATTGATGTATTATAGAGTAGAAAGCAATAACAGTGAGAAATGCGACATCTCCAAATATTTAGAATTATGTAAGACACAGCTTTAACACCCATGAGTCAGATAAGATATTATACAGATAGCTGAAATATTTTGAGTGATAGATAATGGAAGTATAACAAGTAAAAGGATTTCTAGACATATCTAAAAGGAATTTTACCAATTTTAATGCTTACATTTGACAGTAAGAAAAGTCTAAAATCAATAGTGTAAAATCTACCTCTAGATGCCAGAAGAAAACTGAGCTCAACATAGAGGGAAGAAAGAAAGAAGCCCAAGAACAATAATTGAAGAAATGGAAAAGAAATGGCAAACTTTAAGTTAAAAAGAAATTATGGGATGTGTGTGGATCTGTGTGTGTGTGTGTGTGTGTGTGTGTGTGTGTGTGTGTGTTCCCTGCATGCAGGTACCTACAGAGGCCCAAAGAGAGTGTCAGATCTCCCCAAGTTACAGGCAGTTATGAGATGCCTGATATGGGTACTGAACACTGGACCTAAGTCCTCTCCAAGTACAGCATGTACTCTTACCTGCTGACCCATCTTTAAGACCAGCTAAATTTTTTTTTTTTTTTGCAGGGGGCGGGGGTCAGGATTTCTTTTGTTTTTGTTTTGTTTTATTAAGGAATTTTTTTTTTATTAATTTTACATACCAATCACAGATCCCCTTTCCTCCCTCCTCCCCCCCCCCCCCCCCCCCCCATTCCCTTCTCCAACAAGGCAAGGTCATTTTGTAATTGATTTTGCCTCATTAACATTTACTGAATAATCCAGATTGTTCCCATTGATAGAAATAACTAAACTAAAATCTCATATGTCTATAGATCTATTTACATAGTTATTTGTTGATCTATCTATTCATGCTTAGTGAGACACTGCAAAAATTAATTAGGTTTATAAAAAGACTAGTTTCAGCTCACTAACCTCTCAAGCACTGATCTGTTTTGCTTGTTGGTTACTATTGTATTTAGATTTGTAGTCATTTTCTTTAGAAGGCTGTGAGTCTTGAGAAATGGAAGAAGAGTTAATAACTTATGACACTGAGTTTTAGCTGAGATTAGGTATAGTAGATATTAGATGTGTTTCCATAGAATTGTTCTTTTTGGGTGTCTTACTAATGCTTGAATGTTAAAAGTCTTTCTGGGTCTGGGGGAGATGTCTGAGTAAGTAAGCATAGAAATCACAAAGATCTGATTTAGGATGCCCACAACCTACAGAAAAAGCCCAGTGGCATGGCTGAAACCCAGCACTATGGGGGAGAGCCGGGACTAGGTACCCAGCCAGCTAGCTGAAAAGTAGTGAGCTCCAGGTTCAGTGACAGAACTTGTCTCAAGGGAACCAGAGAGGAATAGAGAAGGACCTGGCATCCTCCTCTGGCTTTGCTGGGTGTGTGCATTTGTACACTAATGCATAACACACACACACACACACACACACACACACACACACACACACACACACCCCTCAAGTTTTTGTTACTATGTGTCATAGTTAGCTTCATCTGTCAAGTTAGTAAAAATCTAGAGGCAACTGGAAAGAGGAAACCTCCCCCGAAGAATTGCCAGGATCAGAATGTTCTGTGGGCAAGTCTGTGAGACATTTTCTTAGTTGCTAATTACGTAGGAGGGCCCAGCCCACCATGGGCAGTACCATCCCTGGGCAGGTAGGCCTGGTTTATATAATAATGGTAGATGAACATTTGGTAATCAGTGTTCCTCCATGGTCTCTGCTTCAGTTCCTTTTTCCAGGTTCATGTCTTGATCTCTTGCCTTGACTTTCCTTGATGGAACCTTTCCTGGCCTAAGTTGCTTTTTGTCATAGTTTTATCACAGCAACAGAGAAGCAAGCTACAACATTCTGAATTTAATGTATACATGTGTATCTCTTGATATGTATAATCTTTATTGTTTTTACTTTTCCTTTTTGTTATTAATTCTTTGAGAGTTTCACACAACATATTTTGATCATATTTACCACTCCAGCTCTTCCCAAAGCCCAACCTGTCTTCCCTATCCATCCAACTTTGTCTCCTTCATTTTTAATCCTTCAAGACCATTTTGTGTTGCCCAAGTATTTTTGGATACGTGGTCTCCAACTGTAGTGTGGCTGACTTACCAGAGTGACACTTTTAAAGAAAACTGTCTGTCCCTCTCTCAACAGCCAACAATACCCATTTGTTCCATGGCTAGGGGTGAGATTCTGTGCCCAGATCCCCTCTCCATGGTGGGGTTTAGTCTGTAATTTTGGGGCTTGTTTGCTTATTTGTTTTTGAATAAGATTTGACATGAGTGATTTATTAATTTGTGGTTTTTAAAATTTGATTTTTATTATACTTATTGTTGTATGTTTAAGCACATACATATCAGACACAAAAAAGATAGATGCGTATACTGAGCCACTTTTCTGATTCTTTATTATTTGTAGTGAGTCTCAAGATTTTTAAGTAAATGATAGAAACTATCAGTAATGGTTGCTTCCTAATCCTCTGTAGTTTTATATTTCTTTCTCTTTCCCATTGCTAGTCCTTTAGACAACATTTTACTGTGTAGCTCTAGCTGTCTTGGAACTCACTCTGTAGACAAGGCAGGACTCAAACTCACAGAGATCAGCCTGCCTCTGCTTCCTGAATGCTGGGACTAAAGGTGTGAGCCACCACACCCAGCTGTCATCTTAATGTTCAAATGGAAATGTTCCACCCTCTCAGTGAGTATGCTTCTGGCATTTAGTGAAGACTTATCTTGGAAAGGAATTGTCTTCCCAAAGCTGTTGTAAGAGGTATTTTCCTCGTGAGCAATAGGTATTTAAAATTTTATTTTTGCACTACTAGAACCCTGAACCATATTTGCATTGCTGAATAGAGTCCATCAGATTATTTTGCATTATTCCCTCAGTGTGTTGTTGAATTTGACTTGCTGATAATTTGCTGAATAATTTTTCATGGCTATTTGTAGGAGCTAATATTGTGGTTATGCTGAAGGAAATGTTATTATCAATGTTTTTACTATTTTATAAAAAAATGATTAACAACTGTGTTCCAAAACATGCTTTTCAATCTGTTGTGTTGTCAGCTCAGTTTTGTAAATAAAATTTTATAGAATGCAGCTAACCATGACTATTTGTTTACTCATTTCAGCCATTAGCATTCTATGGACCGAGCCGAATAGATTGAGTAGAAACCAGGAAGCCTCTGAAGTAAATGGTGTTTAATGTATGAACAAATTGCAGACGCCTACTGTGGAATAATTTAACTGGAATAAGGACTGGTTAACTTAATTTGAAAGGAGTCCTATAACGCTCATTACTTCCTTAGATTGATATTTTCTTCTGTTTAATGTGTTTATTGTTAACATAACTTCTACTAGTCACTTTCTTTGTGACTAATACATTTGGCATGTTCTAACTCTTTTGAAAACACTGTATTTTTTTTGCATGTGTTATATAAACAATTAGCTTGATATATATTATTTGCTTTTTATTTGCATCTGCTATGCCCTCATGTTTCTTCACTGACAATTTTTTTTAAGCAATAATGAGGATGGATTATAAAGTCTAATTACTTTTTGCATTTCTTAGTATCTTTCTTTTCTAATGTTGCTTATATATTATTTGAGGGGCAAATAATCAAGATTATTAGATTCATAATATGGAGTATCATATCCAATGAATTAATTTCTTTTTTCCTAAATTTAATTTTCCCTGAACTGAAAACTGCCTCCTCCACTTCATTTCCAGGAGTTGTTTTAATTACCTTCATTATTTTGTTGTAATTTTCTGTCAGTGTGCTTCTTGCAAATGATATAGTATTGAACATATATCTATGATCATTTTATTGTTGAATATGCAGCAATTTTCCTAGCTTATTTACTCTTTTAATTTTCAAAATTTTAATTTGGGAAACTAAGTCTTTTATTATAATTGGTGATTCAAATAATTATATTTCTAATCTCCATCTCTCTCAACTTATACATGTCATTGAACTCTGCTCTTTACCTTAGTGATTACTTTTATGCCTTTAATTCAGACATAGTCATTTTAATTAAGTTGCTGCTGTAGCAGTCCTCTCAGTACAGAAGATGAGAACATGAACAACTTCTTAGATTTTTTTATCCCCATTTCTTTCAGTTATCTTATTTTTGTATTTTCAGGTGGTAAGATTTGTATTTTGTTAACTTCTAATTGTAGCTAGTTGATAGATGACAGACACGTAGATGAGTGGTGGATAATGAGAACAATAATACACATTTCATAGGAATGTTATAAGGATTTATAAAAGTGGCTGACCATTACTACCTAGCTAATGGGCATTAGCTTATAATTATTATTTTATTGTTATTTATAGTCCTTATATTTCTTAGCTCATAGAGCTAAATGGGTTTGATTACTTAAAAATATATCTTTAGTACTATCTTAAGGACTTGTACAAACCACACTTCTTATTTTATGTCTAAAATGATTAGTTTTGTTTTGTTTTCACCTGTGACCCATGGCTTGGCCAGTCCTAAGTCTTTGAGGATTTTGTGACTATCCTTCATGCCTCACTGGACTTCACACTGTTGTGGAGAAATTTAAGTCCCTGTCTACTATATGTAATCATAGAGTTATTGATCATTTAGCCTTAATTTCCTCAATTTTTTTTTGTTTTTGAAGTTTAATAGAGTAGTGTTTTTTAATTTCTATACTTTATCTTTTTGTTGTTGTTTGAGTTTTCTTTTTTGTTTTTGGTTTTTTGAGACAGGGTTTCTCTGTGTGATTTGGTGCCTGTCCTG
The DNA here is from genome assembly GCF_903995425.1 of Onychomys torridus. Classification (NCBI taxonomy): domain Eukaryota; kingdom Metazoa; phylum Chordata; class Mammalia; order Rodentia; family Cricetidae; genus Onychomys; species Onychomys torridus. The sequence goes on along the minus strand of NC_050465.1, from coordinate 122,291 downwards.
GATCTCACTCTGTAGACCAGGCTGGCCTCGAACTCACAGAGATCTGCCTGCCTCTGCCTCCCGAGTGCTGGGATCAAAAGTGTGCACCAGCACCGCCTGGCGAGTTTTCTTAGTAATGACAGTTATCTGACTATTATTGTGCTGTTTCCACACGTATCACCTTCCTCTTCACTTTCATCTGTGTTCACTCTGCTCACTACTTTGCTTACTGAACTGTTTTGGTGTGTGTTTTGTGCTGTTTTTCTTCCCCTGCTTCTTGTGGGCTTTATTTCTGAGCTGATTTTTTGTACTAAACTCTTACTTAAGCCATCTTTTGGGTTGTGACATTAATAACATATTTACAGCTTCACAACTTGGATTCAACCCATCTTTGATTCTATATTATATCGTTTGCCACTTGTTTTTATTTCTTGTCTTCATGTGAGTGGAGACAGCTGTACTTTTAAAATGGGGGCAAGACATCCTTTCTGTCAGTGTATGTATTTGAATAACTTATTTCCTCTCTAGAATTTTTTCAGGGGACTGTGTAAGGCAGTCCTCATTTTATGCAAGCAGATCTTCTCTTTGTGTGCAGTTACACATGAAGAATGAATGGGTCCTACTGCTGTACTTCCCAATTTCCTACATCTGCAGTGGCAAAATTGCATAAGTAATTCAGGGTGCTGTTCTTCCACATTATTGCAGGCTGCCTCTTTCAGCTGGCCCATCAATGTTCTGTCTCTTACAGGTCCATTTTGCTTTTATCTTTGAGTCAGCAGAGGTTCAGGGTGACTTCTATCACAAATCTGCCCTCATATTTCCATTATTGCAAGCTGGGAATTTTTGCTGTTGCTTTATAAGTTTCCTGTATCTGCATGTGATGCTTCTTGGACTTCATCCTGTATACAAATATGAATCTCCAAGCTCTGGATGCCCTCTCTTTGTTTTGCTCTTTAGTGGGAAGAATGTCTTCTTTCCTTCATATGTGAGTTTAGGAAGTATTAGTATTGACTCCTAGATGTCTGGTTATATCACCTTTACCACCAAGGAAAAATCATGAGAGCAATATATTTGTTGTTACTAATTAGTAATTCTGGGATCTGGTTTTATGTTTCAACATTGGCTGCTGACACATGTAAATGCAGTTTTTCCTTTTCTCTGTCAGTGCAAGCTGCCAAGTCCCAACAGTTTCGCCAGTTGTATGATACACTGAATAAAAGAACTGCCTCATTAATCATTAAATAGTCAGCTCTAGGCCCACAAGGACTTCCTGTCAATGGGTGCCTGCCAGAGGAGACAGCTTCCTTATCTTTTTCCCCTAGTGATCAGCTATTTATACCCTGCCTACAATATTTATTAGACAAAGTGTCAGTGGGTTTTGGTTTAACTTACCCTTTTAAGAATTTCACCAAAGACTGGAGTAATACTTTCTTGGGCTTTGTCATGCTGACAGTCATCTTTGTCTGAGAAACACTGCACCTTCTTCCCTCAGTTTCAAAGCTTTCTATCCTTCAAAGCTCAGCAAACATCCTGTTCTTCTCTAAAGACATCTCTAACTGGCAGGCACACAACCCAGGCTGCCTTTTCTGAATTCCCAAAGTCTCTCCTTCCATATGGTTGTGTATTGGAGCTCTTTTCCCCAGACACAATGCTTATACAGAAACTTCAATCCTATGAGTACTTTAATATCTTTGCTTCTCTATGCCTCAGTATATTAATCTACAGAAGATGGTATTTATCTGGCTATGTTTTCTTATTTTTTAAATGTTTAATAAAATATTACCCCCTCAGGGTTTTAAAAAATGAAACTAAATAAATTAACAGATGGCATTTGTTTACAGCAAGCATTGTGTATGTGCTTATTATTTATAAATGAACACATAAAATGGCATGGATGCATTAGGTGCCTAATATAGTCTAACCCCTGTGCCAGGGGCTTCAGCCAGTTAGTTTTCCTTAGGATAGGTTAGGCATCAAAATTCTCTCTCTTTTTAAAAGATTTGTTTTCATGTTATTTGTGTGTATGGTGTGTATGTCTGTCTGTGTATGTGTGTGCATAGGTGTGTGTGTGTATGCGTGCGCTTAAATACAGGGACCTGTAGAAGCCAAAACAGAGTATCAGATCTCTTGCAGTTGGAGTTGTGAGCTGCCTGCTGTGAATGCTGAGAATTAAGGGTCCTCTGGAGGAGCAGCAATCACTCTTAACTGCTCAGCCATCTCTCCAACCCCTCAAAATTCTCTTTTGATGAATATGAGATGTAGGGTTTCTTTTCTCTTCTTTTTAAAACAACTTTATTGAAGTATAACCTTTTTTATAATAAACTACATATGAAACATATTTTGTTACTACTATACTTTATATTTTATATATCTACATATTTTATACTACTATAAAACATCATCACAACAAGCATAAGAAATACACCCAGCATTCTAAAATTATTCCCGTGGCTTCCTTTTAAGATATATCCTTTCTTACACTGGTGTTTCTTTACAGTGACTGGTCTACAGTCTGGTTGTGGTTGGGTTTATTTGTTGATTGTTTGTTGTTTTTTCAAGACAGGGTTTCTCTGTGTAACAGCCCTAGCTGTCCTGGAACTAGTTCTGTAGACCAGGCTGGCCTTGAACTTACAGAGATTCATCTGCTTCTGCTTTCCGAGTGCTGGGATTAAAGACATGCCCAGCTACAGTCTGTTTCTAAGGACTGGTTTGTATTTTCTAGAAGTTATATAGCTGAAAGTCTAAAATTAATTTTAACTTTAAGTATTTTTAATTGATATACTAATCATACAGATAAATCTTTTGTTAACTACTCTGAAATATGCAATTTGTTGTTGTCAGTGGTAATTACCCAATGGCACTGTAAAACCTTGGAACACATTTCTCCTGTGCAACTACATCCTTGTGCCCAACAGTTCATTTTCACGTCTATATTTTTTCCATGTAACGTAACAATTTAAAATCCAGTCAAGTTGTTATATGTGTCAGTAGTTCATTTTCTTTTGTTACTCACTGGTATTCAATTGTTTGGGTATATCATTATTTATCCATTGAACACTTGTTAGATATTGGATTGCTTCTAGGGTTTGGAGTATACCAACAACTACTATGAACAACCACTCATAAGATATTGCGTGATTGCTTTCATGTGAACTCTCTAGATTATTTTGGATATGCATATTTAATTTTTATAAAATTTAATTTAATTAATACTTTATTTTCATAAAAAAAATAACACAAATGCCTGCTGTCTAGTTTTTCTATTCCTGCAGACCTTTTTCTGATGGAACTAAAATGTCTGAAAAAATACGTTTTGAATGTAACTTCAGATAATAGAGAAACCATGTTTCTCCAGTATAAAATCACAAATTAAGAACTTGCAATTTCTATCATCCTCTCAGTAAAACTCAAAATCTATGATGAAATTTCTAAGCTAAAGAGACCTTGACAGTCAGGTTCTATAGCCTTGAGGTGGTCTGAGGATAAGAGAGGCGAATTATCATACAATGTATGATTATGTTCTCCCAGAAGTATCTGTTAAATCCCAACTCCTCTGGCATCAGGCAGTGAGACCATTAGGAAGTGTTTTTTTTATGAGTCCTTATGGTTGGGGTTAAGAAGGACACAATAAGAAGGTAGCAGTCTGCAGTTAGGAAGAAGGTCCTTATCCTTTCCTGGTCATATTAGGACCCTGATCTTATGCTTCCTGTCTCCATCACTGTGAGAAATGAGTTTATGTTGTTTATAAGTAATCCAGTCTATAGTGTTTTATTTTAGTAGCCCAAGCTATGATGCCTATCATACATATTTTTAAATGAGTATTTGAATGAATATTTATTTTAATTTTAGTCTGTCTGTTACCATAGCATTTTCCACAGAATGAAGTCCTGGGATTTTTACTTCTTAAAAAATGGATTTCAAAGCAATGTGTTTTCAATCTTGTCTCAGAAATAAGAAAGTGACATATATAAATGTGATTCTTATTTTATTTATTACCTTTCTGGGTTATATTTAGTTATTTGTGTTTTAAAAACTTCTTAAATTCTACAACTGAAATGTAATTTTCTTATTTTTGCCTGCTATGTATTAAACACCACAAACTGAACACAAACTCGGGTTTTCATTGTGTATTTTCTAACAGACTGACTCATAATGTTGATGAGTAGAGGGACTAGTTGATATTCATTTAGCATTTGCTCATTGGATGCATGTCAGGTGCTGTTTTAAGGAATTTAAATATAAAAGTAACCACTTCAGATGGTATTTTCTGCCTTTATATAATTTAACTTATAGTTTGGGTTAGTGGTAAAGAAAAAAGAAATGGAATAAATACATAATCTGATGTGTCACAGGATGATAAAGATGGGGAAGTAAAGCAGGGATGGATGTATGGTAGTGACAAGCAAGCTATATTGATATTGATGGAAGTCTACTTTAGGTGGAGAGTCAGCATGCACCAAAGCCTGTGGGAGCATCCCTTGCTGGCAGCATTTTGCAGGAGTACTATTTTTACAGAGAGATGAAGATAAAACCCATGCACAGAGCTCAGAGGAAGAAAGTGATCCTGCGTTCTCTATGGCATCTTTAACTCCTTGAATAACATCTAGATTTCATATAATTCTTATTTTTTTTAAGATGCTAAATAAACTCTTGGTTTTGTTTTGTTTTATAAAAACTGTCAGTTGGCCATTCCTTGAAAGAGGTACATTCTAAAATGTCCCTTATTGGTGAAATTATTAAGGCCACTTCATGTAGTTAAAAGGGAGGTTTATTTTATGGGGTAACTTACAAATGAAGGGATAGGTTGTGGGGTCTAGCAAAGGTATGGCGCAGTCCAGTGGTGTTCTCTGGAGAACTCTGCTTGGTCTACCTCCAGCATCCAAGATCCCAGAACCAAGAGTGCCCTCTCCTCTCCATCCTGGGTCTTCAGCTTCCTCCCTCAGCCCCGCCTTATGAGTGTGACCATTACCGAAGCCTCAATGGGGGTTGGAACTTCCAGGCCAAGGCTGGGATGGCTATCCACTACATCTCCCCCTTTTGTCTATATAAGAAGGTTCTAACCTAATACAAGACTATATATAAAGAAATGGTTGTAAAATATTGTCCAGGAGTAATGAGGGATAATGACCTAGATAAGTTGGGATTACAATAAATGCAAACAATATCAAGCAAAAAACACATACTAAAATCCAGGGAAGTCTAGAGCATGGGTAGGTGGCATGATACAGAGATCATTCCAAAAGGTGTCCTATCCTAAAGAACCTGAGTCTAATACTTAATATATTCTATCTAAGATATTATATATGTATATATACTAAGTTGTAACTATAACTGCTAGTTTTCAACCTCATCAAAGACCTGAGAAGGAATATAATAATACCTGAGAAATGGGAAAAGGATGCAAGCAACTTTTGGGAGTCTTGCAAGAGTAGACAGAGACAGCTGGCAGCCTGGACAGTCACCTAATGTTTCTTAGCATCATTGGTGCATTCAAATTGGCTACAGGCCTAGAGTATCTGACAGACCATTTTCAGAAGCAGGAATTCTGAAAGACCATCTTACCCTGTCTTGGCAAAGTATAGTGGTCACTTTTCTTGTGTCCCACTTGTCCAGAAAGGACAGCATGTGTACTGTCAGCAGTTGATGCAAGGGCAGTTCTTTGCCCAGTAGACCATTTTGTGCCAAGAAGACAAACTTCCAAATGGAAATGTCTTAGAAGCTCAACATTCTCTCGGGATCAAATTGGTGCTGCCAGGAGCAATTGTATCTCACATCAATAGAATTCTAAATTATTTAAATGCCATATTCTCTAGGTCCATGAAGTGTTTGAAGATTACCTGTCCATCTGACCTATGTATTTATAAATCTGGATAACCTAAGTAACATAATTATAGAGATGACAAGCATAGGTGACAATAAATCTATAAGTCTTGTCTACATAAACAACCTAAGGACTAAGGCTTCCTATAAATAAGGCAAACAGTCTGTAAGCAAATGTACAGAAAAAGGACAATGACTTTAAATTGTGACAATACACAAAATATCTTTAACAGAGGTAGGAATGTATAGTGCAATATGCAGTATGTTAATAATCCTAAATATATATCAGTATACAGAATATCTTAAACAGAAGTAGAACATACATACAGCATGACAGATATAAATTTACATTTGTATCAATATACAAATATTTCAATAAGAGTAAAAATATGTGTACATTATAACAAACATAGTTCTGTATTTGTATCAATATACAAATTATCTTAAATAGGAATATAAAAAGTTTATATTTGTATCAACATAAGAATTCATAACAGTGCAAATTATCTAAGGCTGCTATTTTACTAAATTTGTTTACTAATGTATATGATAGTCTACCATAATATCTTATACCTATCCATTCCATTTCTTCTTTTCCCTTTTTTTTTTGAGGCATATTTTCTTTCCTTAAGGAGAGTACTGAGTTTAACAGTTTCTTCCACCCCCAACCCTAGAGCCATTATCCATAACCCTGAGAAATATGAAACCTTAGGGAGAAGGGGCATCGTTTTCTTAGAATTGCTTCCTGCTGTTTAGAGGGCGATGGTATCTGTGTTGGGTATTGTGAGAAAGCTGAGATAGTTAAATCTCAGTTAGACTAACTGTAGATTCAGCAACTCTCAGAGTAATGGGTAAGATTGTCTGAAATTCTGGCAAGAAGTGTAGTATGATGATGATTATCATGGCATCATTCTGGATTGGGTAGAGTTGTTGTTGGGGCCCCATCTTCCTGCTGGAGACTTAGAGATTGCTATTGGAAAAACTTATTTTTTATCAGAATGGAAGGTTTGGATTTAAAGATGACATGACATGTAAGAAAGGATTCCAAGAAATCAAGAGTAAGCATGGTGAGAATTAGAATCTTGAAGACAATGGTCCCCTTACAATTGGTTTCCTTCTGTCTCACATCAGAGGGCTCTTCTGATATGGGACTGAAGAATCTCTCAACCTTTTCTTTTATCAATATGCTTGGGTTTAGAGAAGGAGTGAGCCAATTCCATCTCCAAAGACAGCTTGGTTTATAATTGAATTGGAACCACAACTATTCTAGATTGATAGAAATATAGATGTTAGACAGTGATATCTTACCCTGTGTAGATTGGTACAAATAGATTCTTTCTTTCTGCTGTAAACATCCGGATATCCAATGCCTTATGATTTCTGGAAGATGGGTATTTCCATTATCCTGGAAAGACAAAAACAGAACCCTACTCCAACCTTTGATTGCTAAATTTTTCTTACAACCTGAAGAGATGTCACATTGGTGGATGATCTTTTACTTCTCCTCATCAAGGGGTTTCTCCTGTTCGAATCGAATTTTTATTAATTTTGTTGGTATCCATAGCTTTTCTTCTCCTGTGGAAACAAAAGCAAAACCCCTTCCCCAATGTAGCACATATACAGGTTTCCATTCTGAGGTCAACACATCTTTGAAATAAACCGGTTGGTTTAGCTCAGGAGTTTTGTCAATTGTCCAATGTCTCTCCACAGCTGTTGTTCCTTTCTCATCAGCATTGAGAAAATTCAAGGTTAATAAAGCAGTATGCAATCTATTTCTAGGAGTCATTGTTATCTGTTGCTGTTTATTTAGCATATCCTTTAAAGTTTGATTGGATCTTTCTATGACTGCTTGTCCTGTGGGATTGTGTGGTATACCTGTAACATGCTTTATATTGTAATAAGCAAAGAACTGTCTCATTTTATTGGAGACATATGCTGGGGCATTATCTGTCTGAATTTGTACAGGTATTCCCATGATGGCCATAACTTCTAATAGGTGTGTAATCACAGAATCAGCCTTTTGAGAACTCATAGGAGTTGCACACTGAAATCCTGAATAGGTGTCAATGGTATGGTGTACATACTTTAATCTTCCAAATTCTGATGAATGCCAAAATGGTACAGGCCAGATATGCCTTAGGGAGGTCGTATATTTCCAGAAAAATGTCATTCATCATACAGGCAAAAAGGTTATTAAATTCTTGTGAGGTAATGTTGTCAGCCATATTACAAAAATTACTCAAAATTTGTTAGTCAGTTTTAAGGTGTAAAATTATCAAGTACTTTTACTTGAAATAAGCTTACCTTTCTGTGGTTTGGGGGGGGGTGCAGTAGGACTTTTCAGCCAGCAGGAGGCATTGGTATAGCTCCAAAGCAGGGCCTGCTGGCCACCTTGGCTGGTGGCTGCTGAAGGCAGGAGCCAAGATGGCGGGGAGCTGGCACTCAGGGAGGAGTGGGAACGCCTCACTCACTGTGGTTTTCGCTGGTCTAGGGCCTAAGCTAGGGAACTGAGACAGGACTAGCTGCTCCCTTTTTCGAGAATGGAACAGTATAGGCATTCCCTGGTTAAATTGAACTTTGCAGGCGGGTTTAGGTACCGCCAGCTGGGGAGGAGGCTGAGGGAGGGAGCCGCCCAGGCCTTTGGAATTTGCCCCACATGAGAGCCAGATATTGGTGAAATTATTAAGGCCACTCCACGTAGTTAAAAGGGAAGTTTATTTTGTGGGGTAACTTACAAATGAAGGGATAGGTTGTAGGGTCTGGCAAAGGTATGGCACAGTCTGGCGGTGTTCCAGTGTTCTCTGGAGAACTCTGCTTGGCCTACCTCCAGCGTCCAGGGTCGCAGAACCAAGAGTGCCCTCTCCTCTCCATCCTGGGTATTTAGCTTCTTCCCTCAGCCCTGACTGTTACCGAAGCCTCAATAGGGGTTGGAACTTCCAGGCCAAGGCTGGGATGGCTACCCACTACTGTCCTTGTTCAGAAAATACCTGCCAGTACATAGTGAAGTATCCAGCAATACACCAATTTGTAAATTTCTTTGCATTTCATATGACTGAAATTGAATAAATTATTATTATTACATATAATCATTGTTGCTCCAAGCATAAGCATCTTTTTCTGTTTATTAAGATTATTCAGCCATACAGGACTCTCTGAATCTTTGGTTACTTCTTTGGGGTTCACACCCTATGTCTGAGGCTCAGTGTTAGTTTTTAAGTGGCGCTAGGAACACGTCCCGAACACGACAAGACCACAGAAGAGTTTTATTGAAGAGGATAGAGGTGACAGGCCTGTGTGAAACACACATGGGGGAGAGAGAGAGACTGAGAGACTGAGAGACTGAGAGACTCATGCAAGATGGCACCGGCTTTTTAAAGGTTGGGCTGCGCATGCGTACAGGAACTTCTGTGGGTACTCCACGCATGCACGTAGATTACATGGCTGCACGCGCGCTTTAAGCAACCACGTAAAGCCACAGAGTCCCGGTCCCGCGAGATGTCTGACCCGGAGATGGCTATTCTGAACCGGAAATAGTTAGGCGGTCAGCCGGCCAAGCCCAACCTTGGGGACATGTAATTATCTATCACTCAGATCATTCTTAGAGTAGGGTGCTTGTTCTGTGTCGAGGACTTTGTGGTGCCACAGACAAATGGTTACCACTAGAACTACCCTGATGAAGTCAAAGATGAGATTTATCAGCTTTCAGTCATCATGTAGTAGGGAAGAACAGTGGTACCTGGGGCTGCCAGTACGTTTTTATTTGAACAACTAGTATTAATTGTCAAAGTGACAAGACCTAGAATCACATAGAACAAATCTCTGAGTATGTCTGCATGAGAGTTTCTACACTGGGTTAATTGAGGCAGGAAGTCCCACTCTAAATATGTTTGGCACCATTCCATGGGCAAGCACCATGGACTAACTAAAAAAAAGAGAGATGCAAGCATTCAACTCTCTCTACTTCTTGACTTTGGCCTCGACGTCATTGGCTGCCTCATGTTTTTATCACCATGCTTCCCCTGTCCTAGTGGACTATATTCTGTGAGGCAAAAGAAATCCTTCTTTAAACTGTGTACATCAACTATGTTGTCACAACAATACAGAGAGTGACTGGCACAAGCACCATAAATGAAAGTCAGGGTGACATTAAAAAGAAGGAACACTGCTTTGGCCCCCAGCACCGAAGGTTCTTTGTGTTGACCTCTTCCAGGTGATCAGTTGACTTAAGCTACAGAACCAAACCAGTGGGAAAGGAGGGTAGAGAAATAAGCTTTCTGGGTATTTAACATGTATTTCCAATAGTTTTGAGTGATGTTTTGTAGCTTAAGGATTTCATGCCTGATTTAGAAACCTAATTTTAGAATAAAAATGAATTTCACTACATTAAAAAAAATCTTTATTCCTCCATAGAAGTATTCATCTAAAAATATATAAAGCTGAGCTGGTAACTTGCATAGGAGGTAAAGGTGTTTGTTCTAAGCCTAAAGACCCAAGTTCAGTCTGTAGAATTCATGTGTTAAAAGGCAAGAACTGACTCCCCCAAGCTGCCTCTGGGCTCTACTCATGTCACCCACCCCAAGAAGAAAATGCATGTGTTGAAGTGGTATTTTAAAATTATTTTTCTTTGTTTAAATATCATGGATTTTATACAGTGTAAGAGCATTCCAGGCAGAAATAATAGGTGTCATCTAATTGTATCTTAAATAACTAGTAATAACTTTATTGGGAGACACTTAATTGCTTTGATAAAGCATCTCTATTCCACCTGAATTGTTTGCTAAAAGCTTATACATGTCAACTGTAATGTATTACCTATAAACATGAAAAATGTATTTATTTCTTCAAGTGGAGGCAGGAGGATTGTAATTTTAAGGCTAGACTATGCTGCATAGAGAAAGACGGTCTCAAGTAATAGAAATGACAACAAAATGTACTGTTTCTAGTTCTTGGCATAAAATTGAAAATATAGTTGTAAAAATTTGTAATCTCTACTAGCATTCATGTGAAATAGATGATATCATATACTTTGAATAATATTTCTTTCAAATGAATTGTCTAGAATTTACTGCTTACAGTTAAGGGGAAGTACATAAGGAAAGAATGTCAGGAATTTCCAGAAACTGTGAGGGTCTGCATCTGCCCCAGTGAATGGCTCCTTGAGGAAAATCAGTTCACTTATAATATAACATCTGGCTCACATTTGCATAAATAAAAACACAGGCATGGGCCAGAAATAACAGACAAGAAGGCTTGGAGGATGAACTGTGGGTTTTTGCTGCAGGCTGTAGAAATATGGAAGTAGGTATTCAGCTGATTATGACAAGCTAATACCTGGAAGAAGCCAAGGGTCTTCCAGAGGTAAATCCCAAGGATCAAGGAGTCTTGGTGATATTAGCTTTTGAATATTAGGTGGTTCCTGCAATGATTTTCTTGTGTGCTATGGCAGCTTTTCCAATTAATTCTTCGCCTAAGAACTTCTCAACAGTGTGGATTGATCATTCTTTGGGCACATAACATTAAGTATTTGGATAACAGCCACACAGGCAAGGCTTCCTGTTTCCAGGCCTTTTGTTTCTCCTTTTTTAGCATTAAGATCAGATATCTCCCTTAGCTACATCCAAGGACAAATGACAGAGAGAAATAGCATTCTAGTCCACCACTTATTGGTCTCTTGAATTAAAGCAAATAACCATATGGAGACACTGCCTAGGCCAGGTTAACTGTTAGGTACATGGCTGGCCTTGTTTCCTCTGGAAATTAAGCTCTGACCTTCCTTTCTTATACTGCCTTAGTAGCACCCCCACTTTTCCCCTCCAGCAGTTAACTAAGAACAAAAGGGTTTTTACATACCAGGTGCAGTCAAGAGATGAGGGAGGTTTCCTAGCTCCAAGCTGACTGACCCCACCCACCCAGAAAGTGGCAGGGCCAGAGTATTGCTGATTGTAGGTGTAGGGAGATGGGTAACTGGAAGAGGAGAGGAAGGAACAAAGATGGAGATGGGAATGAAGACAAAGATGAGAACAAGATAGAAAGAAGTTAGATAACTATGAGAGGACAGGAGGAGAAGGGACAAAGAGGAGCTAAGTATGAGAACAGAATTGAAGCTGTGTAGCTAGAATTTTTGTCTTAGGAGCATAAAGTGAATGGACTAAAGAGCTTGGTGTACTTAGATTCATTCCCTCAGATTATTCTCACCATTGGTAGCATGTCTTCTGGAAACCCTGGGAGAAGACTATTAGAGGCTGGACTCTAATACCTTTCATTAGGTTTTCTTGCCTAATCACTTATAACGGACAAGAAATCTAATTAGAGGAAATGTCATCTGATGAGACACCAGTCGAGATAATTCCATGGCAGAAGGAAGAACCTCATGAGATTACAAGAAAAGGAATGAAACTACTAATAATTAAAACAAAAACAGAACAAAACATTGGGGCAGTATGTAGTGATGAAGCACTACATTCAGTCAAAACACCAATTATCACTGTCTTTTCTGGGCACCATTTATGATATTAACCACAGAAATTCTATGTTGTAGTCAATATGCCTTAACAATCATGGCAGTGTTATTTGTGTGATCAGTTTCTGTTATTTCCTCTACTTACTGTCAGTCTGGAAGAAGAGAGCATGCCAATTAACTATTGAAACAGGAGCATACCATCACACTGGTACATGGGCTAGTGGAATAGTTTCTTCATAGAAATACCATCTCCAATGATTAGTTGTAAGCCAACTAATGTTAAAGTTGAGTGTCATCGATTATTCATTCCTCAGTTAAATTTTCTTCTGGATTTTTTCTAATATAGAAAGTGAAGGAATAAATTGAAATCAAATAACATAGACTATGATCAAGCAGTACTATTAATAATAATAATAATAAATAGTGAAATAGTTTAAATAAAATAGTTGAAGTAACTAGGGTTACTTTTGTTCCTTTCTATAAAGGAGTTAGCTGCTTTGAGTTAGACAAGTTTTGCCTGGTGTTTTTTTTTTTTTTTTTTTTTTCTCCTCTTTGTTCCACAAAGCCTAGAAAGGAAGGTTGGGAAGGAAAGTTTGTGTGACTCTTACCGACTCAGAATTCTTGAGAGACAAATTAGTCATTTAATAGAGCCACTAAAACTGGGTTAAGCCTCCAAAGTCAATGTATTAAAGAAAATACTGGAAAAATATAGATTCCACTAAAAATTAAAACTAAGAAAACAATACATTACTATAGGGTTCTTCAAACATGGCTCATCTGTATTTGTGCTAACAAACTTTCTTTCTCTGTACTTCCTGTGTTAATTACTTTTCTTTATGATTCAGTAAGAACTTTGATGACAAAAAATAAAATAAAACCAATTAGCACTTCTGGTGATATTTTGGCAGTAACTATTACATTCTAGATTAAATGCCCAAATTTAGCTATTATGCATTTGAAATGTGCAGCTTTTGACCCGCCATTTCTAGAACTAATTCTAATAGACTAAATACCCAGAATCATATAGGAGAGTGATTAATTTAATACTTTTACAATTGTAAAAACTGGAACCAAGTTAATGTTCTATGTAAGAGCAGGGTCCAACTATGCGAGTTCATGGGTGTGCTGAGGAGTCTGATTTAATCACTGTAAAGATGAGAGGAGGGAGCAGCCAATTCCAGTCTTTAATTGAATGCTTATTTATTGAGTCACTCACTCCCAAGAACTCTGACTTTACTCAATGACACAATGTAAGACATGGCCTGGAAAGGCATGCTTGAAGGATGTTAATAGTCGCCAATGAAAACTGTGATGATTTATTTGCTCATTACCATATAGTCCTTGAAATGGTCACAGCCTGTTTTGAAGATACTTATGTAAAACCAGCCAACAACTCTAGATTTCCACTTCCTTGGTTTCCTTATCTCCTGCCACATTTGCTTCTCCATCCCCCACCAGAAATGATAAAATCCTGTAAGTTATATTACAAATAAATATGAGAATGTCAGCCTTTCTCTTTTTGATTCTCACATTACTCCACCTAGTTCAGGACTTCTCAGCATAGTCCATGATCATGTTACTTCTTTCTCCAGTCTAGAAACAACCATCTTAATTATCTAGCTGGGAATCTGGATAGACAGACCTAACTCTTTGATGTGGTTTAATATTCTGCTCTTCATTTTTTCATAGCACTGACAGGATTTTTATAAAGTGTCTTCTCTTTGGGAAGCTTCTGCCCCTTATCTGGAATCTCGAAAAAGTTACAAATGGGAATTTTACAGAAAATTTTCTGCATAAATTTACCCTGAAAACAATGTGAAGCACACATATGGGATGAAGCAAGTAAATGTGTTAATTGTATTTGGAACTAGGATATTTGCGTTCTTTAGTTTTTGCCAACTTGATACCAACAAGGAGTCAACTGAGAAGAGGAACCTCTATGAAGGAATTGCTTCCATTCAGATTGGTCTAAAGCCATGTCAATGGGGGCATTTTCTTGATTGATGGTTGATGCAGGAAGGTTTATCCTATTATCCCAGTGTCACCCCTGGGCAAGTGGTCTTCTTGAGCAGCCTGACAGTAAACAATGTGGGAGCCCACAGAGGTTTCCTGGTGAGATCTGAGCTTGCTTTACTCAGCAGGGCTACATAAGGGGATAACTTGACCACCTGCGTGGTTACCAGGTGTTTGTAAGGGTCTGCACTTGGCTGTGCGGTATACTTTGATCTAACAAAGGAGAGATCTTTTGTCCCACCCCTCAGCATTATTATAAAAAGCCCTTTTGAAGAGACACAAGGGACCAAGGGATTTTGATTCAGGTTCCCCCAAAGCTATCCTGTGTTTTGTATCTATCTCATCTCTGCTATCTTTCTACCTACAAATTCCTCATGCCTCTTTCTTCCTCATAGGAATCCTGTAAAAGGTGGGAGCTGGCCTCCTACAAAGCAGAAGTCCTCCACAGTTGCTGCTTCAAGCTCTTGCCTTGAGTTCTGGCTTTGACTCTCCTTGATGGCAGATTGTAACATAAATTAAACAAACCCTTTCCTCCCCCAATTTGCTTTTGATCTGTGATTTATGACAGAAACAGAAAACCATCTGGAACAATATTCAATGCAAATAAGAAGTATTCTAAGATCAACAAAGTAAGTTAATATCAGTTAGTACTAAAGAGGAATTGAAAATAGCAGTATGAACTCAGGTTGTTTCTAGCTATATTTTCATGAACTGTTTTAGTTTTGTCCACTGAAAAGCACAAGAGTAAACATGAATCTATAGTATTAAGTGCCAGTAGACTTGTGCTCAGCAAGCATCATTTCCTTCTGAAGTCAGAGCCCCTGGGAGAAATGATTGGTTCTAGGGATGGTTGGGGAAAAGAAGCAAGCAAGATGCTCCAGGAATATCTCTTCGTGTCAGAAAAAGAGGACACTGTTAACAAATCTGGGTTGTATCCACACAGTTGAGAAGAGGTATACTTAGCAAAATATGGGATAGTGTAGAGTCACAAATACAGGTAGCTACAGAAGCTTGAAACACAATAACTGTGCTGAACTATATATACGTTTACACTGTTAAAGCATAGCGCTTCCTAGGACAGTCACTGGAAGAAGAGAGAAATTGCTTTCAATCTGAAAACTAGAGAATCAGACATTTGTGTTCTACCGTTAACTGTCTTTGGGACAGCCATCATGAGAAAAAGTCATGATTAGGGCAATGTTGTAGCTAGCCAATGAAGAAGCAATAGCAGAATTAGGATGCCTGAATTTTGTTCTCTCTACTGTGGCAATGGATCAGCAGTGGCTGCCAAAATCATTAGGTGCAAAAGTGGCAGGAATTTTTATAATGGATGAACAAGATGATACGACCTTGATCCATGGGTCAATCTTTTTACTGAAAAAGGCTAGATATGAAAATACAATATGACTTGCTTGGGCACAGTATCTTACTATAGGCTCAGAGGGACATGAGGGCTGAAACACATTTTTAAAGACACCACATGAATTCAAATAGTCAAATATCAGCACATAGCTTTCTCAGAAGAAACAAACACAGGAAACACATATTTTCTTAGCAACTAAATTACAAATAGGAAAAAAATAGTGAATGGAACATTTGAAGAGTCTTTTGAGACTTAGTAACCAAATACCATGGGTGGCACTTTTGAATCAGATCCAAATTTTAAAAGAAAGAGAGAGAGTATAGACAATATTTATAGGCTTTTTGTGAGATATTTGAAACAGATGGGATATTGGAGGAAGTTATGAGTTTATATGAAGTAGTTTTAGGTGAAAAATATGACACCACATTTATGCTCTTTATCCTTTTACAGAGAGCTTCTAGAGCATTTTCAGTTAAACAATAAGATACTTTGTTCTTCTAAATATTCCTGGGCTGTAAGGGGTGGTAGGGTGAGGGGGAATATATGAGTCAGGATTGACAAAATGATGAAAATTACCAAAGAAGCTATATGATTAGTTACTCATAAAGGGGGGAACTCTGGAGATTTTTCTCTACAGGTCTCATTATTGCAAATGAATGCCTGTGTTTACAACATCTTGGCCCATTTTTTAAATGGTGGTTTTCTGTTTATTCACAGGCATCTGTGCTGCAGCAGAATTATTTAGATAGTGATTATGTTTGATGGGTGGCTCTCTTTTTCCTCTGTGATTTAAAGCAGATTTTAATGATATCTAAAAAAATATTTGATATTCTAATTACCTCCAGGAATCAGACTCTATAATTAAAGAAAGCATTAGCACCAGCTTCAAAGGTGGATGGGTTTTTAGTAAGAAGGTTGATTTCTGAGATGTTTTAAAGAGCATTTTTGTGTACCTAATGCCTGATATTTTAAATTGAGTTTTTACAGTGAATGATTTATTCTCCTGGATCATTAATGATAAGTACATGCAAGCCCATTTTGAGCAGTGATCTAAATTTTGTGAGATTATCTCCAGTCTCATTTAGAGTTTTAACCATATTTTAATAATGCACAGTACCTTCCCCATATCCGAGGGAGAAGTGAGGGGCCCCTTCATCTGCCTCACGACTAGAAGCTTGTGCCTCCACATCCCATCTAAAAATATTATGAGCAGTTAACTATTTTAGTGAGTGAAAACAGTGATTTCATCTTTGTTTCTTGGTTTTCTTGAAATCAAGCTCATCTTCTTTTCTCTTTTATGACATTATTCTTGTTCTGACCTCTAATTTCTTGCACCTTCTAAGAATTTCCCAGGACAGTTTCCCATGAGGTCAGTAAGGCCAGTTCATTTGTCAAGATTTATTTCTTCTCACTTATCAGCTCTTTCTTGGTCTGGTTTTACTCCAGGTCTATGACACACTGGCATCCAAGGATCTTTCTGAACAACACCCTTGGGGATTTTTTAAATCTCAACTTGGATTTCCTGGTTGATATGTCATACTTTCCTATTTATTCTGATGGGAGCATATGCTTCAGTAACTTGATCTTGATTTAGGTGGTGCATCTTTGATCACATGTGGGCTGACTGGCTCTCCCATGCTTGCTTCCTGCCTCAGACTCCTGGGAATGCTTCTGTCGGAGGCATGTCTGCCTGGGGTCTCCATCCATGTCAATTTGAGAGTATCATCACATTCCTTCCATGTGGAGTCTCCTCCAGTCTGAAACTGATCATCCCTTCTTGGATACGTTCCCTCTTCAGGCAGAAGCCATTATCTAAAAGATACGTTGGAAGGGAAAGTTTTTGGGTAAAAAATTCTCTCCTAGAAGTCAGAGAAAAATTGCAGTGAACTTTTCTTCTGAATCATGCAGATGTATTTGCATTATTTTCTTAACCATTGTTACTGCCAAGGAGCCCATACCTCTAGGGATTTATGATTCTTTATAGAAACTTCTTATTTTCACATCTAGAAGACTGCAGAGCCATTTGTCTTTATCTACCTCAAGTTTCACATTTATGCTCGGTTGAATAAATTTCATTCTATGTAATTTTCATTGGACATGTCAAACCCGAGCATTGTATATTTTCATAAGGGTTTGTGCTTTCTCCTGGTTATGGCATCACCTTTATTTTCTTGTGTACATCTTCCTTTCTTCTTAGAAATCTGTTATTTTGGTACTGGCTCTCCTGGATTGTTCCTTTAGTCTTTTTTATTTATTTATTTATTTATTTATTTATTTATTTATTTATTTATTTATTTATATTTGTATTAAAAGCAAACTTATCTGGACATACCAAAGAGTTTACCTATTTATTTACTTATTTAATCCAGTAGTTTCTTATTAATTCTTTGATAATTTACTACAACATATTTTGATCATATCACCTGCCTTTTCCTGAATATTCTCTTTCTCCTCCCTTTTTCTCTTTTGGTATGTATTCTGGGTGATTTTATCTTCAGATGTGTCTGTCCATGGCTTTGAAATGTTCCACTATAATGTTTTCAATTGATGAGATCGATTTTAACTTCTCTATTGTCCTGTTTTATAGCATTCTATTCTTTAAAAAAATTCTTTGAAAATGTTGTACATGTATATAGTGTATCTTGGTCATATTCACCCCTTAACTCTTCTCTTCAGCTTCCACTTGGACCCCTACTAAACACGTTTCCCTCCAAATTTCATGCCCTCTTTTTCATTTATTTATTTATTTATTTATTTATTTATTTATTTATTTATTTATTTATAAGCCATTTAGTCTAAATGGCGTTGCCTATGAGTGTATTGACTAGGGTGGAATTACCCAGGAGGGTATAGGCAACTTAACAATTGTTACACATAAAGAAAAATGATTCTCCCCACTGCAACTATCAACTGCCAGTCATTCCTCAGCTAGGAGTGGAGCCTCAGGACCCTTCTCCCATCCATGCTGGGTATTTTTAAAACTGGTTTAATCTTATGCTGGTAACTACAGCTACTGTGAGTTCATGTAGGCAACACTCATTTCCTGCCTAGAAGACAACATTTCATAACTCTCCTCGCCATCCTTCAGCTCTTACAAATTTTCTGACCCCCTCTTCTGCAATGTTTTCTGAGCATTGAGTATGAGGGTTGGTACAGTTGTCCTCTCTATGCACTCATGGTCATTAATTCTCAGAACTTTGAAAGGTTATAATATAAGACTACATTAACCGTCAGCTACAGCAATAAGGATCACTCTACCTTACATTACAATATCACCTTTATCTCTTTAATAGCATTCTTATTATTTGAAAATTTCATACACTTATACAATTACATCAATCATATCCATCCACCATTACCTCTCTCCAACATCCCTTAGTGCCCCATCCCATCTCCTTCCCAAAACTGTGCCCTCCTTTTATTGTTATTGATAACCTACTGAATCAAATTAGTGCTGCTCATGTGCTCATAGGCTGAGGGCATCTGTGTACAGCAGCCCTATCCTCGGCTCTCCCTTTCTGGTTGGGAATTGGGTTTACTTGGATCTGAAAAATCAGATACCGAACATGGAACACAGCTCTAGCTGAAGCTGTGCTTATCTCTCTAATCCCATTTGTCTTGCCTTCATAGTTTAGAAACTGTAGTTCTCATGGAAATTTCAAGAGGGGAAAACATTTTTTTTTCATGTGCATTAGCAGCAGTAGAAGTAGGAACAAGATGAAACAAGAAAAAAAAAAAAAAGAACACCATTTTTTCCGCTTTATTCTACAAAGAGTGCTATTGCCTGAGATGGATAAACTGACTCCAATATCGATAAAGTACCAGATGAACTCAAATTGAAAAACACTGTAGAAAATTGTACAAAGTGAATGGATATGTTGAGAACATAAAAAAATAAGGAAAAAGTCAGGGACGTTTCATGACAGTGAAATGCAGAAGTCTTACTCTGGACATTCACTGTGAAAGGGTTTGCTGAGAACATTAGTTTAACTTGAATGAAATTATTTCTGGATATTAATTTTCTGATTTTGATGATAGTGAATGTCCTTATTTATAGGAAATAAATATACCCAGAAGTATTTAAATTGACAGGCACTGGGCCATTCAGCTTCCTAGAAATTCAATATATAATTTTCATAATAATAAAATAAAAATGTATCAAGATTCTTTAAAATTTTTGATGCATTTTATTGAAAATTTTTTACATACGATGTATTTTGATCATATCCTTTCCTGTCCTGCAACTTCAAGACCTTCCCTGACTCCTTCCCATCCAACTTCATGTTATTCTCCCTTTCTCTTTCTTAAAAATAAAAACAATAATCAAAGTAAATCAATAAAAAGGAAAGAAATATGACAAAACATACCAAAACAAAAAAGTATATGTGCACACACACACACACAGAATATGTTTTGTATTAGTCAACTATTCCTGGGTATGGGGCCTGTCCTGAAGTGAGGCTGATGTACACAGTGGCACTCCATTGGAGAAAAATGATTTTCCATTTCTCAGTAGACATCAATTGCAAATGGGTGTTTCACCTTCATGCATATCTGTCTACCATGTATGTGTGGTGCCTAAAGAGGGCACTAAATGCTCTGGAACTGGAGTTACAGATGGTTGCTAGATGCCGTATGGGTGCTAGGAACTGAGTTCTTCAGATCCTCTGGAAGAGCAGCAAGTGTTTTTAATTGCTGAGACATCTCTTAGGCAAGTGATAAGATTTTCAATGCATATGTCCCTGATAGCACATGCTCATAAAATGTTAATCAATACTTGAACGAACTGAAGGAGAAATGCTTAGATCCATAGACCTGCTTGAAATACTTTTACACTAGTAGTTGATAGGGAAAGATACTTAAAAATTTAAACATTTCCTTAATACATTTTTGTTTTAATAAAAAGACAATTATATCATTTCCACCTTCTCTTTGTCTTCTCCCTTCAACTCTTCCCACAACCCCTACTCCCTCACAAATTTATAGCCTGTTTTACACACTCACACACACACACATACACACACACACACACACACACACACACACACACACAGAGAGAGAGAGAGAGAGAGAGAGAGAGAGAGAGAGAGAGAGAGAGAGCAAGCCTGTTGAGTCCATTTACCATTGCTTGTGTGCATATGATTTCAGGGCTGACTACTGTAATGCCTAGACAGATAATAACAGGCACTGGGCATGATGGCAGTGGTGGCGCACCCCTTTATTCCCAGCACTTAGGAGGCTGAGGCAGGTGGTTCTCTGTATTTCAGGACAGCCAGGGCTACACAGAGAAACCTTTATTATTGAAAAATAATAAAGAAAGAAAGAAAGAAAGAAAGAAAGAAAGAAAGAAAGAAAGAAAGAAAGAAAGAAAGAATCACAGAATTATGGACAAATAACAACACCTGAGAGAGGTATAATTAGTCAAATTAGTCCTCCGTAGGGTGAATTGATCTAATTGGCTTTCCAGTACCAAATGATCAGGCTTGAACACTGCTTTGTATTGGTTCTCTGTACATAATCCATTGTGGTCTTAAACTTGGGATCCTTTTGCCTCATTTTACTTTGCGCAGGGATTGTAGGTATGTGTTCCCATTCTTGGAATAATATCTTTAAGTAAATGGATCTAACTGACATGAATGAACACTTCACACTCAAAAACACAATATTTTCATTCATCAAAGTAAGACAGTGACAGTTCACAAAACAGGATATTAGAGTATTTTTTAACAGAATTAAAACCATACCCGTTTCATTCTGGGACACCATTAATTAAATTAGAAACCAGTAGCAAAACTGTAAGTGAAAAATTCCAAAATGATAGGAACTGAACAAATCTGAATAATTTATGGGATGAAGGAAAAATGTTTAGAGAAATTAGATAATATTCTAAGCAGATGAAAACAAAAATGCATTAAATGCATCTTTAGTTATAGTTACATAAATTCTTAATAAAAGGTTATGACTTTGGGTGCATGTATAATAAATGTAATTAGCTGAATTTCTAATACATGGAGCTAGGTAAAGAAGAGCAAATTAAACTATGTAAAAAATAAAAATAATAAGTAATGATAAAAAGAGTTAGAGAAAACTAAAAAAAAAAAAAAGAAGATTAAAATATGGTTCTTAAGAAAGATAAATTTGCTGGGCGGTGGTGGTGCACACCTTTAATCCCAGCACTCTGGAGGCTGAGCCAGGCAGATCTCTGTGAGTTCCAGGCCAGCCTGGTCTCCAAAGAGAGTTCCAGGAAAGGCACAAAAACTACACAGAGAAACCCTGTCTCAAAAAACCAAAAAAAAAAAAAAAAAGGAAAGAAAGATAAATTCTGGGCTAGAGAGATAGCTCAGTGGTGAAGAGTGCTTGCTGTTTTTGAAGATGTGAGTTTGGTTCCAGCACCTGCTTCGGCCAGCTAACACCTGCCTGTAATTCCAGCTCCAATTCCCTCTTCTGGCCTCCACAGGCACTTGCACTCATGTACATACCTACAACAGACATACACACACACATAATTCAAAAATAAAATCTTTAAAAACATGTTTTTAAAAGATTAATTGTGTGAGTGTGTGTGTGTGTGTGTGTGTGTGTGTGTAGAAAGAGAGGGGGAGAGAGGGAAATACAGTATTGGGGCCTCATACTGAATTTAAAGCGGGAGGTAGACAGTTATTTGAGGGCCAGTTGTATTTAAAGTTAACTCATCGTCGAAGCTCTGGGGGTATGTTAAAGGCCTTTCAGAGTTGGGTTAGCCAAGTTAGAACTGTCAACAGAGCTGCAGACACAGAACTTTCCTTGGCAACTTCATTAGTGAATACATCTAATCAATGGTAGTCAGACGGTATATATCAGCTTAAACACTTTTATGCCTAACCTGTGCCTGGCTGCAGCAATGCCCTTAATCATAATAATTGGGCTGTTAGGGTTCCTATCACAAGTCTTATGATATGGGTGTTTAACCTGTGACCATTTTTATCTCAGATTACACTGGCTTGCTGTCGTATGGCACACTTTTAGACATCTTATATTCCTTCCTTCCTTTTTTTCTGGAAAGGAAATAGGCAATTAGATCTTTTCTTTCTAAACTTTTCTTGTATTTTATGCTACCTCAGACCATGTTCTACATTAAATTATGGGTGATATTTAAAGATCATGATCAGCTCAATGGTTTTGTGTTCTAGTTAATACAATGTTTCTCTATGAAGCCCAAGCTGGTCTGAAACTTCTCATTCTCCTGATTGAGCTTCCTAAATGCTGGGATCACAGATGCATGATCAAGCATGCTTTCTATGTTATGTCTTAGTTAGAATAAACATTGTTGATATATCCTTGTGGTAGAGTTAAAGCAAATAAGAAAGTATTCCTTATAACAGAACTGTTGACTGTCTCACAAATGTGTATCCAGATCATGTGCTCAGTGAATTTCAGAAGTGTAGTCCATTGTAACAGATGTCAAAGGAGGCCTGGGGAAGACACGTGCTGTGATATGGTTTCAATTTGAACTTAAAATACTTAAAATGCTCCCCAGCGGCACATGATTCTCTGCTCTGTATGCTGTCTACTGTAGAAATTCCCATCAGACATAAAACAAAGGGAGATATTTAGGCTCTGTTTAGAGGGTGGTGGTGAGGATTGTATGAAGAGGGACAGAAGCAGGGTATAAATACCTCCGAGGGTCAACACTATTTCATTATTAGTGTCAAGAGGTAGTCAAGTGACTTCTCCAAGTTCTATTCAGGGGAATTGTGGACTTGACATTTACTAAGTGCTAGTGGGAAGATGCAGAGTTAGAAAGAGAACAGCCCAGGGGGTAGAGATGGGAAACAAGTTGACCAGGACTGCAGATTTTGCCATTGGGTGTCTAAACAATCGTAATAGCTAACTAAGATGGCTGATAGAGTGGCACTTGCCATGCAAGCATGAAGATATGAATTCTGGTCCCTAGAATCACATAAAAGCTGAACACAGTAGCATTTGTAGTTAGAATCCTAGCTCCCATCAGAATATGAGAGGAGGCAGAGAAAGGAGGATCTTAGAAGCTTATAGGCCAGCTGCCCTGGCCTGTGCAGTGTGGAACAGGAAGAGAGACTCTGTCTTACTCAAGGTGGAAGGTGAGACATACATATTGTGGGGTACCCATGATCCCCCAACACATAAAGTCATACATGATCAGTTTCTCAAAGTGTCTTCTATTCCAGAGAACCAACTACATCAGCTGTTCTGTAGCACCTGCCATTAAAGATTCAGCGAAGAGCATGAGGGGCAAGGCCCATTTCTATGCGTCTCCTCACTACCTCATGTAACCTTAGCTTTACCTCCTCCACACAGCCAGTGATCAAATGGGAAAGTCAGAACAAGGAGAGTCCATGACTTATTTATCCTGAAAAGAAGATAGATGCCATCTTATTAGAAATTATTTAAATAGGACACACTGTCAAGTGCCACTTTTCATTGTTCATTGAAAAAGATATCAGAACAACCATATGAAATAATCAAAGCTAAGTTTCTTTGGAGAATTGAATGTAACATATATAAAGTTGTGACTTGATTACATATAAATGTAAAACAATAGCTCCAAACTGGTCAGCAGTTATCTGCATTATCAGCAAGAGGTATACTTGATTTATAACTTAGCTGATTTTTCCTGCAATTTTCTTCTGGTGAGAGGCAGTGAAGCAGGCTGTGACTGCCAACCTGGACTCTGGAGACAGGTTCTGCACTTGTGAAATAAGGATATTATCTGTTCTGATCTGTACTGGATGTAGTAGGGACTTGAGTCATCAATGTACACAAAATATAAGATAAACTGCCTAACAGTAAGTACTCAGTAGGCATTAACTAGTGATAGACAAAGAATGAAGCAAACACTTTAGATGTTTAGATGTGCATGAGCTCATTGCAAAGTGAGGTATTCTTAGACTATCAGTAATGTGAGGGTCAGCTACTTTTTATGAGAAGGAAGGCCCATGGATCTAGGGCTAGGAGGGGATCTAAGTCATGCAGTCTGGTGAAACAAATGGTCTTTAATAAGAAAGGAAGTCATGGGTGTCTAGACTTTAACAACACAGGCAGAGTCATTCCAAAAAAAAAAAAAAAGTTCAACGTTCTGTTTATTCTTATCCCTTTGTTCTTAATGACAAAGAAAGAATGACAGAGGCGCAGAGATTTCTCACATCAACAGGGCAGGGGATGTACCCTTGATAGGAAAAGTCTGCTTAGGTTTGTCTCTATTGTTGTAGGCCTCAGAAGTTTCTCTGTAGTAGTTTTCACCACACACCACATCTGGAGTCCCATCCCTATTGACAGGACTTTTGGACATGTCCACAGAGAGGCTCTTCTTTTCTGACAATCATGACACACATGAAGAGATTATCAGCAGGCCTGGAATAAATGCATTTAAGTTACAAAGAAAAGGATGTCTGCTGACTTATGCTTCTTCACCATCACTTGTAGAGCTTCCTAAATCATGATAAATACTAGGAGGAGGAGGGCCACCATGCTCATGAGTGCAATAAATTAAGTAGTACTTACATTCTGACCTTCAGAGATCTTTCAGTTTCATCTGCTATGGCTTTTTCCTCATTATGGAGGCCATCCACATTTACTTTAAGCTCCCTTTCTAGATTTCACCAGCGACATTCCCATGGGTCTTTTTGGTCCCTTCACTTGGAGTCCATTGTTCTACCTGTACAGTCTTCCTTGCCCCTACCTCCTGATTCACATCTGTTCATTCCACTGGGACCTCTTGATCCAATTTCTTGGGCTTATTCCCCCTGCACCTGATTGTTAACTCAAATGTAACTAAAATTGAATTAATGGGATGGTCATGAAAGACAATTCCAGGATACAAATTTCAGGATGCAGCAGATATTTGATGGGAAACCAGATCTTAAATGAGCTTTTGTGTCATCTGTGGAGTCTGATTGATGGTAAAGATTTTGATAAAAATGTTGACAAGTCATTGTGATGGGTTGATCTTGGTTGTCAAATTGATTGGCCAAAAATTGTCAAGGAGAATATTAGAACACACTTCTAGCTGTGTGCATAGCATTTCAAGAGACAGGTCATGAGGATGCTGACATGGTAAATGTATCAATGCCTCAAAGGTTCAAAACGTGATGACACCATTGGGAAGCAGTGATAGATTAAAGTAAGGCCTGTATGGAGAAAGTAAGTCATTAGAGGGCAAGTCCTAGAGAGTTACACTTTCCCTGGCCCCTTGCTGTATTCCCTTTTACTTGTGATTTATTTGCTTTTTTGATATGGATGACTGTGACTCACCCCTATTGCCACCTTAGATGGGAACATTCCAAACTGAGAGTCAGAGTAGTAATGTACCACTTAAATTGTTCTCATAAGCATTTGGCTTATAGTAATGATTTTTTTAAAAATGAGTAATACAATCATGGAGGTGGGAAGAGATGATGGTGGAGAGAGAGAGAGAGAATGACAAATGTGGTATAGTGCCCCAGCCAGCGGGGTTTCAATGGAGGCGACCCACCTGTGGGAGTGAATGAAATAGACAGAGGGCATGAGAGACAGACAGCAAGACAAGATTCTGATCAAGTTGCAATTTTTATTTTTCTCCGCAAGGCTTATATAGCATAGGAGGGGAGGGGGCAGGAAGGAGGGAAGGGGAAGAGACGTGGAAGTCGTGCAAGACATGGGAGACATGCAGGTATTGCAACTGCAAGATGTCTGCTAAGGTCACTGGTCAGGGGCCATTTGTTCTGTTGCTAGGCTACCTGACCATGGAATGCTCTTTACACTCGGTTGTCATGGCACCTGACTGTGGAATGTTCTTTTCTTTGGGAGCCTCCAGTGAGTAAATAGGTGTTACTGCTCTGGGGAAGGGCAGTGGTTGTACTTTTCCATGGTTCATGTTTGGTTCCTGAAATCTTGGTCCTTAACAGTATAGGATAAAAAAAACAAAAACAAAAACAAAAACAAAACAAAACAAAAAAAAACAAAAAACCAGAGACTGATTAGCTTTCTGTCATATTGATTTCATGTTTTATTTTGACATACATAATTCCACAATGCTAAACACATTTTAATTACTACTTTCTAAAAATGTGATGTATTTAGGGAAAGAAACTAAAGATAAGTAAGCTTGAATTACCTAAGATTCTAGCATAATAAATGATAAAAAAAAAACTAGATGTTTGTTTTATCTTGATTGAATTCACTAACTGACTTTATAAACATCATCACCTACACATGTAACAAGAATGAAAGGCATAGACTCAGTCCCAACATTAGTTCAGATATACCCTCTGACAATCCAAAGAGGCACAGGATTTATTAAAAGAAAATGGGTTCCTAAGTGTTTGGAAACCAGGTTTTCCATTTAGGATCTATATTCCTGAGTTCTCTGTTGCTGTGGCAAAATACCTGAAATAAGCACATTACAGGAGGAATAAATATCCATTCTGGCTCATGGTTTCAGAGTGTCCAGCAAGAGTTTCCCGGCCATGTTGCTTTTGACCCTGTGGAACATCAAGGCAGGAAGCACATTGTGGAGTGAAAAATACTTAATTTCATGGAAGCTGGAAGCAAAGAGAGTAATAGGGGAAAAAACTTGAGGGTTTTGTTGTCTTCAGCAAGGGCACTACTTCCTTCCACTAAGTCCCACCTCCTAAGGTTCTGCTACCTCAAAAAAGGGTCACAAGCTGTCAACCAAGACCAAGCCTTCAGCACATGAGCCTTTTGAAATCACTAAAGACCTAAACCATGAGATCACTAAAGTCTCTGGCCCTGGAGTATGTGATCAATATCTATTGGTGAAATTATTAAGGCCACTCCACGTAGTTAAAAGGGAGGTTTATTTTGTGGGGTAACTTACAAATGAAGGGATAGATTGTAGGGTCTGGCAAAGGTATGGCACAGTCTGGCAGTGTTCTCTGGAGAACTCTGCTCGGTCTACCTCCTGCTCCAGTGTCCCAGAACTAAGAGAGAGCCCTCCTCCTGATCCTGGGTCTTCTGCTTCCTCCTCCACCCTGCCTTGTGGGCGTGACCATTACCGAAGCCTCAATGGGAGTTGGAACTTCCAGGCCAATGCTGGGATGGCTACCCACTACATCTCCCCCTTTTGTCTAAATAAGAAAGTTCTAACCTAATACAAGACTATATACAAAGAGATGGTTATCAAATATTATCCAGGAGTAATGAGGGATAATGACCTAGATAAGTTGGAATTACAATAAGTGCAAACAATATCGAGCAAAAAACACATAGTAAAATCCAGGGAAGTCTAGAGCATGGGTAGGTGGCATGTTACAAAGATCATTCCAAAAGGTGTCCTATCCTAAAGAACCTGAGTCTAGCGTCCCAGAACCAAGAGAGAGCCCTCCTCCCGATCCTGGGTCTTCTGCTTCCTCCTCCACCCCGCCTTGTGGGCATGACCATTACCAAAGCCTCAATGGGAGTTGGAACTTCCAGGCCAATGCTGGGATGGCTACCCACTACAAATATCCTATTTGCTTTGAGTATGAGAGTTACAAATACAGTCTATGACACACCTGCCCTGTATTCTCTCATCTATCAACACTCTCCCTGTTGCAACAATCTAAGATTCATTAGATACAAATGTCCATTGAAAGCTGTATGTGAAAAATTCAATAAAAAGACAGGAATAAAGGTTTGTCTCTAGGGCTTTCAAAGACAACCATGTAATCCCAATATTGACAAGATGCTGATAAAAAATACTGAAATAATAAGAAAATTCACATTGTAGGAGCCAGAGGGATCAAGGACACCACAAAAAAACTCACAGAATCAAATAACCTAGGCTCATAGGGGACACAAAAACTGAACCGACAACTAGGGATCCTGCATGGGACTGACTCTGCATATATGTGACAGTTGTGTAGCTTGCTCTTCTTGTGGGACTCCTAACCATGGGATTGGGGGGGCTGTCTCTGACTCTTTTACTTGCATTTGGGACTCTAATCCTCATAATGGGTTGCCTTGTCCAGAATTAATACATGGAGTGGTGCTTAGTTTTACTGAAACTTGATATGCCATGTTTTGTTGATATCCATGGGAGGCCTGCCTTTCCTGAATGAATAGAGGAGGAATGGATGGGGGGTGGGCAGAGGGGAACTGGGGGGAGGGACTGGGAGGATAGGAGGGAGGGAACCTGCAGCCAGGATGTAAAATAAATACATTTGTTTAAAAAAAGAAGATTCACAATAAGAGACCAACACCTCCCCATTGATGGTCTAAGTCCATGGAAGGCCTGACCCACAACCCAAATACAAACTCACAACTCTACATGTAACCTCTGAAATTCATCATTGCTGATCCAGCCATCAGAATGAGAACAGCTGGATTCTATTGGTATTTGGACTCTGTTTGGAATTCCTTTCTCATCTATTCTAAAAGTATTTTTTGAAACCTTTCGAAATAATCCAGAATGCAGGGAATGTTTTCTGTGGACTGTTAGTAAATGTGGGTTGTATGATACACATCTGTGAGCTACATGAGGAAGTGTTTTGTGTTCTGTTTTTTTATATTTATCATTTTTTCAAACTGATGTTTTGGAAAAAGAAAAAGGACCATGTGCTTGGGTCTCATATGCTTGCTGGTGCTGTTCAGCTTGTTTAGACTATCAGATGTTTTTACTAAATTATAATCATCTTTTATTAAGACCAGAATACCATTTGGTTTGCAGCAAGAGTCATCTGGCTGGGGAATCATGAAGATGTGATTTTGATTCATTCACAGATTACAGAGAAAGCATTCATTTATGGTCATTGTAACAGGCACTTTTAATAGCCCTAAAGAATCAAACTTGTAATATCTGAGTAGGTTCCAATTTAACTGAACTTTATGTAGAAGATTCATTCTATCTCCAAATTTTATTTGTTCTCAAGATGCCATAGTGTTCAGAGGATCTAGCAATGAGATGAGTCCACTTATGACTTCAACTGAGGAATGGTTTTCAGCTGGGAAGACTCCATTGCTCCTGTCTTCTTTCCCTTCTTCCCACTCCCATTTATATATAAAGAATGTAACAAGGAAGAGAGACAAAAATCCACCATGTAGCTCAACCAGTCAAATCAATCCTGGCCTGGATAGAGACCTGGATCCTGATGTTGGAATCAACTCATGTACAGATGTGCTTCAGAAAGTCTTTCTACTCTTGTTCATCTTCCTCTCATGCATTTTGTATGTTTAATATGTCAAGAACAAACTAAAGGAGTTGAGAGTGTAACTCAGTGCTAGCCTGAGGCAAGGAAGGCCCTGGGTTCAATACACAGTACTGAATAAAACTTCATACACGGAAGACATTTGCAGTGGGTACCAGAGATGAGAAAGGTGTAGTGTCATGTTTTCAGCAGGAAGTAGTAGCAAAAAGGTCAAATGGGAAGAACAGAAAGTCATGCTATGGCAAAGCCAGATGTCAGATGTGGTAGGATTCTGAGACTCAATTCTTTTATGTACACTTAGTGCTCTATGACAGTCTTTCTCAACATGTGGGTCATGGCCCCCTCACCAAACCTCTATCTCCAAAAAATATTTACATTATGTTTACAGTAGTAAAATTACAGTTATGGAGTTTCAATGAAAATAATTTTATGGTGGCTAAGGGCCACCAAAACATGCAGAACTGTATTAAAGGTTCACAGCATTAGGAAGGTTGAAAACCACTACTCTATGAGAAAATGTTCTAGAGCATAACCTCAGGTAAACATTACATTTCAAGTACTGATTTTTCCCCCTGTGTATCTCTTCCACCCTTATGTCCATCCCAAGTTCTCTAGAGTCTGCCCTAGCTTAGTCTACTTTAGATATTCTGGCTTGATGTAGGAGAGGTTTGATTTTCACATTTGTGTGGTACACAGACCTTCTGGAATATAGCAAGACTCCTACCAGCCTCCCCTGTGGGTGATGCCTCACAGGACCAGTCACTTCTGCATCTCACCCTTTAAAAAAGATGCTTTCCCAAGGTCTAGGATTA
This sequence comes from Onychomys torridus, assembly GCF_903995425.1. Taxonomy (NCBI): domain Eukaryota; kingdom Metazoa; phylum Chordata; class Mammalia; order Rodentia; family Cricetidae; genus Onychomys; species Onychomys torridus. The sequence continues at coordinate 91,703 of NC_050465.1, read as the reverse complement.
TAGCCAACTTCCAGCTGAACCCTCTACCCACAACCAGCTCAGATGTCTGTAGAGACCATGACAGACCCAGCTCTGTGGCAACTAGGATCAGATCACCCTCTTCTCTTTTCTATACAAGTTTTCATCATTTGTTTACCCTTATTATCAGTTGTCTATGGTTAGATCTGTATGTCTAGATACTCTGCCGTCTGGATTGCTGAGGCAATCTTAAGTCTCTTATGTCCAGTGTCACCCAGAAGATGAAGGGAATGCGTCTCAGTTGCCTCCCTGCAATCCTATCTCCAACAGGGAAAAGCATGAGCCTTTCCTTCTCTTTCACTCATTTGCCTAGTTTTCTGTTGAAGTGCTTTGTAAGCAAGTGGTCAGTAGTAAGAGAACTCATTCTTTGTGGGCACATCTCTATTAAATATAGTGCTTTTTTCCATAATTGTTAACTTTTTACAGCAATCCATGCATGTATAGGTTATGTTCCACAATCATGGTAGAGCTGTGTGTGATGATAAATTGAATGCTGAAGAGAAAGGACCAATCTGTAATATATGATTCAAGAAAGGGACCTCACAGTTGACATTTCTCATAACCACCTTAACAGTAATCATTTTTAGTGCTCTTGTGTTATGATTATCTTGGTAGAGACCTAATTTATTCTTCTTGCTCCAGTAAATTCTTAAGTATCAACTTTTTCATTTTTATAATTTCCTTGATTGGGTAGCAGAATTACTTGAAGACTCTATTTAGAGGATAATTTCATGGAAGAAATGGAGTTTAGCTGCAGGTCAAAGCTAGAAAATTATTTTTAACTTATTTATTAGCTCTAAACAGAGGAAGCTTCAGAGAAGTTGACTTGAGGAGATTTCAAGGCTGTGTTTTAGCTCACCAGAGGTGATGAAAAGTGTATTCCATAAGTAGAGTAGTGTAGCAGGAATCTTAAAAGTCTTATTAATAAAATCAAACCCGTGGCCAGTTATTGGGGTGAACACTGGAAGATCAGAGAAGCAGAACAAGCCACATCTTCCTCTCCTCGCCAGTTCCTCAGCTGGTCTTGTTTCCTCAGACTGCAAGCTTCTGAGTCCTCATCCCAATGGCTCTCAGCTGAACTGTGCTGCTCAAAGCCTAAAAGCTTAACTAGCCAAATGCTTAAAGTAGCCAAAAGCTGAACCAGGCAAATGTTGCTAGTTTCTGGTCTTCATGCCTTATATAATCTTTCTACTTTCTACCATCACTCCCTGGGATTAAAGGCTGGATTTCTGGGATTAAAGGCTGGATTTCTGGGATTAAAGGCTGGATTTCTGGGATTAAAGGCAAGTACCATGCCTGGCTGTTTGTAATGTGGCCTTGAATTCAGAGATCCAGAGGTATTTCTGTCTCTGAAATGCTAGTATTAAAGGCGTGTGCTACCACTGCCTATGCTCATGTTTAATATTGTGGCTGTCTTGTTCTCTGACCCCAGATAAGTTTATTTTGGGGAACACACAATATTTCAGGGAACATACTAGCACCACATTTCCCCTGTTTTTGTCTAAAATTAAAAGCTTATAACTAATACAAGAAAAATCATATCCAATAATTATATACAATATACATAGTCAAGATTACATTAACGATGTCTAGTCCATTAACATTTGACAGATTCAGGCAAAAAACTCCATTATATATATTTTGACAATGTCTAATCCAGTAACATTTGATAAACTCAGACAAAAAAAATTTTCATTACTTACCCTATTTAAAACAAGTAGTTCCTTTTTTAAAAGTAGATTCCATAATCTCCCTTTTTATCTTATCATATCCATATTCTCTCTTTCTTTTCATAATAGATTCAATAATCTACCTTTTGTCATCTTTCTCTTTCTCTTTTTAGAGTAGATTCAATGATTTATCCTATTATTTCTTTATCTTTTTTTCTCAGAGTAGATTCAGTGATCTACCTCATATCTATATTCTCCTTTTTCTTTTTTAAACAAAAACTCTATTTTTGGGTTAATTGTCAAGTCCTGTATCATTTGTCCAGCTGCTGCATAATGAGAAAGTGCAGGACTTGTTTCAAGTTCTTGTTCAAGTAGTCTGTCAGGCTGTATCATCTCAGCTAGCCATCTCAAAATTGTCCTAAGCAGTTTATAGTCCAAAGTCAATCTTTCCGTGGTGTTAATCAACTTAATGGCTTTACTATAGTCCATGTGGAATCATCATTGTGGGATCCTGTCATCTTTTTGAAAATTTCAAAGTCACTGTTAGGTGTGGTCATGGTTCCCTGCAGACTTCTTTCTTTTCTTTTCTTTTCTTTTCTTTTCTTTTCTTTTCTTTTCTTTTCTTTTCTTTTCTTTTCTTTTCTTTCTTTCTTTCTTTCTTTCTTTCTTTCTTTCTTTCTTTCTTTCTTTCTTTCTTTTTTTTTGTGCCTCCTCTGTGGTTTGGAGCAAACACAGTCTGATAAATGTCTGTCTCTTGGAACCTTGTACACTCTTCCCTAGAAGAGAAAATCTTCACAGCAATTTCTCCTCACCATTTGTCTTGGCAAACTTTTCCAAACTGACCTTTACCAATGCTTTCTTGTAACATGATGGTCCAGGCAATTCTCTGAACAAGCAGTAGTAAACCCTTCGTCCCAGGTAGCAGCATCACCGAAGTCACCAACATGATGAGAAGCAGCCTGCAACTCGGAGCAGCAGTCACTGCCTCCATGGTCCCACTGCCACTATTTGTGGCTGGGCCCTGGGCTTAGCTTCTCCTCCTAGGCTGGCCTCAAACTCGGGATCCTCCTGCCTTTGCTTCCTTCAGTAAATCCAACCAGTGTGCCACCACAATTGGCTGAGTGCAGCTTGGGTCTGAGCTGGGGCCGGAAAGGTCACCAGCAAGAGGCTTTTTCATGAATTCGTACCATGAATGTTGGACACCAGATGTAGCAGGAATCTTAACAGGTCTTATTATTAAGAAAAAACCTGAGGCCAGTTATTGAGGTGAATGCTGGAAGATCAGAGAAGATCAGAAGATCAGAGATGAGAATATGAATTATTCCAATTATCTACCTCAGACAGGACTTTATAGATTGATCATTATACTTTTACAGCATACATAATTCACAAATGGTCATTGATATCCAAATCTGAGATAGATAAAGTGGCATGATCACATGAAGATTAATCTACAGGTTCCATAATCAAACCACTCAACTGATATACAACTACACTCTTTATTTACTTTTATTTCCATCATATATAGTGTCTGTTCATTGTTCACCTATTCAGAATTCACAAACTACTATCTATCTGTTTATCTATCCATAGATTACCTCTGTGTATATTACCTATACATCTACCTATCTATGTAGTCATCTCTTTTATATCTAATCAATATATTATATATCTAACTTCCATTATCTGCCTATTACCATCATTTTCTTTCTATCTTTCAATTTCTATTTCTAGTGCTTTAAATAATCTTTACCCTTTCTTCCACTTTCCTGTCCATATGATCACTACAGCTTATCTCTCTTTATACCTTCCTACATGTATCAAAAACATAGTCCCTGTTACATGGCTCCAATACAGGTCTGTTTGTATCAAATGAAATAGATTGAATGGAAACAGATATCATAACCATCTTTCATGTGGATCATTGACAAGACTTTTCAGACTAATCACTTACTATGCAATTGTATGCTTCACCTAACCTGTCACTAGAAAGTCTTACTCACATGCTAGAAAAAAAAATATTACAGAGAACTTTGAAAGTAGATCAATGTTCTCTGTAGTCCTATACAAGCCACATCAGCCTTTCTTGAGAAATGCAGTTTCTCATGTGCCACCAGATTTCTCTGGGTTCATAAGAGGACCCCATAAAAGTGCATTTGACAATGCGGCCACATGTTCCTCAGGCATGCTGTAACTGGCAATAGCTTTTCTGGAGGCTGAGTTATTCCCTGCTATAGCTCGACTCAAATCACTTTTTAAGTATCTCTGGAGGCATGCCAATTCTCTTATTCTTTTTTCCCCTTACCATGGCTCTTATCTCTTGCTTTTTCTTCAGCACACTGTGTTTTTGCCCATGTATTACATATGCTTGGGATGACCTTTTCCTTTGAACTATCCATGACTACCTATTATGGTCAAGCATATTAATGTATTCTCTAATTGAGAAGATTAAACCTCATTTTGACCCTAACCAGTCCCTCCATTTCACTAGAGTTAATGATTCCCCTCTCTCCTCTGTACCTTTGTAGCTCTCACCATGCATTTCCATCACACTCTCATTATGCGTTTCTAGTTTTACATCTGTTATCCTCTGCTGGAATACCTTTTGTAATAGAGCAGGGACACTGTCTCAGTAGATGCATGAATTAGTGAGTCAAGAGACTATTAACCTTAATGCTGGCTCTGATGTTGCCATTTCTTAAAGGAACCTTTCTTGGACTTCATATTTGAGGGAAACATATTTTGATAATTTCTTTCAAGGACTGCACAGAAGCCAACATACTTCTCTTCCTTAAGTATCTTCTCTCTACTCTTGTTTTATAGCAAGCATATAGCAAGGAGTGTTTCTGAAAGGGGTGACCCAGCTTTGTCACCAATAGTTTAACCAGAAGCTGAAGGAATTCTTACCATCACCATTACTGACATATGCATATTCTGTTCAAATTTTGGCAAAACATCCTGTACTTTATTGCTAACAAACATTCTAAAACAAAGTGTGGAAATAATCCCATGTGTTTACAGTAGAAGAAAAAGACAAGTGTGAAGAAATTTAAGTTGGTAGAAGAGAAAATGGTTTGCATGAGGTTGGAGGGTTAGGAGGGAGCCAGTTTTCATGACAATTATAGATCCTGGAGAAGGAGCGGGGTTGAAGAGTGAAGGGAGAAAGGACTGTGCACTTACTAAGTTTACAAAGGGTCACTTCACAGAGAGATTGTTTACAGAGCACATTATCCAAGTTTCCTTGCTGTTTGTATGATAACATTAACTTCAGGGAGAAAGAGCTTATTTGGCTTACAATTTTAGGTTATAATTTATCACTGTAGGGACATCAAGCAGGAACTTTCAGCAGCTAGTTAGGTCTTCAAGACGTACAAGAGCAGTGAGAGAGAGGAGTGCATGTGTGCTTCTACTCAGTTTGATTTCTCCGTTTTTATACAGCTTATGACCTAAACCCAAGGGATGGTCTTGCTGACTTCTAGGGTTGAATCTTCCCACACCAATTAATCTAAGCAAGATAATCACTACAGATACTCTGGAAAGCCAACATTATCTATCCAATTCCTATTGAAACTCTGTTCTCAAATGATTTTATATTGTATTAGGTCGACAATACAAACTAGCCATGGAACAAGCAAATCCAGTACAAGTGATTGCTAGGTAAAGAAACCATCTTTGTCTTCTATTTCATTTAAAAAATTCTTTACAAAATAAAAAACAAAACCAAAATCTTTTTCTATATGAAAACCAAAGACTATACATGAATTTAATTTCAACCACCATTTCTTGAATTGAAAGACTCAATTTTTCTTTTATTTCAATCATTTATCTGCCTCTACTTTTTTTCTGAACTGTATCTTTGTATAGTTTGTCCAGTATTTGAATGCATATGTATATTATATAGTTTTAGGACTTCAGTTTGGACTACATTAAATAAATATTATGTTAATGTTTGTGTTAGCTGTCTAGTATCTACCCCTTTTTAAGTTTTAATTTTATTTCTTTTGCTCTGCAACTTTAAATAATGTTGAAATATTCTTTTTTGGTATGGCTATTGTTGTACACTTACATCTTATATTGATATTTATGATCTAGGGCTACTCAGATTCTAAGCCACTTACTTACATTGGTAATTCCAGATCATAAATTATGTCTGTGGGTAGAGCTCCAAGATGTCTTCCTAACCTGAAAGTTGAAAGACTTGCTTTTATAGTTTGCACAGGGCTGGTGGTGTACAGACTGTGTTTGGTCTCTCCCAACTTTCAGCAGGACTTAGCACCAACACCAGTGGAGGAAACATACACACCAGGGAACAGTAAATAAAGCAGCGTTCTTAGCTGAGGTCATTGGTGACAACGTGCTCCTGTGAGATCCAAGCTCCCACCCTCCTATTGGGATCAGAGGGTCTCACAGGCCGGGTCTATGGAGTGAACATAGCTACAGTTTGCCCCACCTCCCTTTCTTATTGCTGCTTTTCCAAGCCTTTGTGGTTAGTTTCTATTTCGTTGTGTAGCGAGTACATACCCCGGTTACAGGGGAGGAATAATCACTCTTGATTCAGACTTGGTATAACACTCATTTATTCACACAGTAAGATTACAAGCAATATTTATCCTGTCTTCCAAATGGAAGCAGGAGTACCTCTCCAGGTGTACAGGTCCAGACTTGCCACGTCTGTTCCTCTGAATCTTGGGTCTGCACTGGGGACAGGATCACACGTCTCTGGTGGAGGAGAGTCGTCTCACACAAGGGTCTGACAAGCTCTGTTGGTCAGGTCTGAGGCTTCATCTTTTATATCTCTTTCTGGCTAGGTTTCTAGTCTTATCCCTACTTCCACACATAGCTTATAGCTTATCACTACTCCATTTATGGTTTGTTTAAGTCATTCTATTGCTTATCACTCCTGACTAGGTTTGTTCACCCTAGGTCTTATATATTCCTTACACATTGTAATTGTCATTTTAACTGACAAATAACTACCCTGACCAGTATGGTTTTCTAAACTCGTTAGAATATGTACTGATATTTCCTTCCTTGATTTTTAAAGCTTGTAGACTTGACTTCTAATATGTAAGGTTTAGAGTGATTTGGAGTTTACTTGGAAGTAAGAAATGTGATAAATTCAGCCTCCTCTTATTCCTGTTAGCAATACCAAATACCTAGGTATTCTCCCAGTATCCCTTATGAAACACCCCAACACAAATAGAACATGTATGGGTGTACTCACTTGTTTTATTAATATCTGGGTAATCCTGCAAAACTTAACCAAATTTTAATAGAGATTTCTAACTCCTTTTAAAAGGGTTAATCTTATATATTTCTCTCTCATCATTTAGAATTTATCATGTTCTTCTTATCAGATTGTTTTTCTAGATAAAAATTAGGGCCATGATGCTAAATTAGGGCCTTTATGAAACCACATAGTTATGTCTATTTAATGACATTTCTCCTCACAGACCACAATAATGATGATTTGAAAAGCAGACATTTCTCTATGTAACATTTCTACTGACAGCTAGATAAGCCTTTCTCTAGTCTTCTATTTAAGAGCTAGAGAAAATCTTGTATTATTCTGGAAATAATGCTTTTATCCCTTTCTCTACCATCCCCCCTACCTCATTATAACAATGCATGCACAGGGTTTTAAAAATTATGTGTGTTGTAATACATCACTGTCATTCTGCTTGATGCTCTTATAGCCCCCTGCTTTGCCAGTGGGAGTCCCTGGAAGCCAGCTCCTGTGTCCTTTTGGCATGACTCCATTAATCTTTAAACATAGGCCCTATAAATCCTTCTAGCTGAATTTCTATTATGTGTGGGAAGCTGAATTGCATATAATTAAATTATAAAATGAAATAAAATGCAACTGCTCTCCCTGTCACTACATGTATAACAATTCACACAATACTTGGTGCAGGCCATTTAAGAACATTTGATGCTTTCATGTCTGAGTAATGTCAGAATATCTTGGTAATGTATTATTTCTGAATTTACAAGGATCTAATACATTCTGAACACACAATGATGTCAGTAACTATTCATCTTAAAGAATGTTAAGATAATGAGAGCTCCATTCTCTTGCATGGGGGGGGGGATCCTGCCTGGGGAAAGCATGAGTATATTCCTGAGAAACCTCAGGTGGATAAACTAGAAACTATAATCTGTTTTCACACATGGTGCACAAGTCTATTTTATAGAGCTGACATTAGGTTACACAAGACTTAATAAAAATGTTGGCTCCATACTAAAAGTTTATTGTTTTTAATCAACTTTAAATGGTGACCAAGTAATATTTTATCATAATTTAAAGACTTGTTCCTAACAATACACATACTTATTGAAACAACTGAGAAGAAGTGATTGTGAGTGCTGAGCTTAGATGAGACATCTTCACCCCAATGCTCAGGGAATATTATAGAAGATGGGGCTGAAAAAATGTAAGAGCCAGAGGACAGGGTGAAGGCCATGTCATGTCCAGAAACCAGGGAAGTAAAAGGAAACTATAAGGGATGTGTTGGGAGAGCATGAGAGAGGGTAATAGCAGATGTAGCTTGATATGAAAGGGGAAAATGGCAAAAAACATGGGCGAGGGTTTAACTGGGGAAAATAGAAAGGTCAATACAGAAGGACAGGAAAATAACATTGGAAGTCTCAACAGGTTGTAAATATTTACACATTTATAGATCTATGTAACAACAACAGCTAAAGAAAATGACTTTAATAATGATAGTAATAATAACAAATAAATGGTTAACATAGTGACTTTAAGAGGGAGCATGGGGAAGTACATGAAGAGGTTTGAGGAAAGAAGAGAAAAATGATATAATTATGTTTTAATTTTTAAAATTAAAATATATTTAAACAAAACAAAAAATTAAAGTTGCTGGCTCATGTTTCATAAAAGAAATCATTAAATGAATTTTTACTTGAGATTGGGACAAAATGTAAAAATTTCTGAATGGCTCTAAACCCTTCTTTTTATCATTTTATACTATTATTTATGCTAAATGGCATTCTCAGTGCTGATAATTATAAAAGTACTATTCAGCTCTGGAAAATGTTGACAGTGCTTTGTTCTACAGTATCTAATACTCAACCGAAATTTAATCCTTTATATAAAAACTGACAATTCAATTCTTCTCATTTGTATTTAAACTTGGCTTCATTTTTAGTTAATGGTAAATTGATATTTTCCAAAGAATCAATTTCATTATTTGTTATCAGAAAAATAAACAGAAACACTGTTAATAAGAGGAAATATAAGTAAAATAATCTACTCTCTACCTTATTCTTTACACTTCCATTCTTGTATCCAACGCAATTTTGTTAATAATAATTCCCATTTCTCTAAGAATGGGTTTAAAAGTCCTGCTTTAGCTGGGCATGGTGACACACACCTTAATCCCAGAGTTTGAGACAAGTTCCAGGACAACCAGGGCTACACAAAGAAATCTGTCTTGAAAAGAGAAAAGAACAACAATCGTTAAAAGTCCTGCTTTATTAGTTGTTGCGGTAGCTGCTGGCTTTTCGCCTTGATAAAGGAGAAGAGCACAAATGTTCTCGTTCCTTTGCCCCACACAACAATGTCACCAATTTCCATGTTCTGTGAGGGATTGATTTGTGACTGTGAGCAGCAGCCAGGCTGCATTCGTTCCACTAGGGCTGTTGGAGCAGAGTGCCACACCTTGTGTGGTTCAAGCAGCAGGTGTGTATTACCTGAGAGTTCTGGAACTGAAAGTCCAAGATCCAGGGTGTGAGAAAGTCTGGCTTCTTCTAAAGGCTGTGAAATGGGGATTCTGCCCAGGTTGCCTTGCTAGGCATGTAGACAGCTGTCTTTCTCCTTGGCTTTTTCATACCACTTTGTCTCTGTAGACAAACTCCTCCCAGTCCCTACTTTTTATAAAGATATCAGTTATATTGCAATAAGATCAGCATAATGGCCCCTTTTGAACTTAATTATCTTTATAAAGACTATCTGGAATTAGGACTACAATGTATTTTGGTTGGGGCACAAATGAAACTCAAATAGTGATTATATTTTTATTTTCTATAACACAATGTGGTTTAAATGAGAGATTCCCCCATGGGCACAGGTATTTGAACACTTGGTCCCTAGTTGATGGTGCTGTTTGGGGAGGGTGTGGAACCTTTGGGAGGTGTGGGTAGTGTAGCTTTGTTGGAAGAAGCAGGTCACTAGGGGTAGCCATCGAGGTTTTATAGTCTTCTCCCATTTCCAGTTCACTCATTGCTTAGTGTTTTCCTTTGAAGATATGATCTCTAAGACTCCTGCTCAGGCTGTCTCCAGCCCTGTCTACTCTCATATGGATTCTCCCTCTGGGACCCTAAGCCCAAGTAATCACTTTCTTTTCTACATTGCTTCTGTTTTATCACAGTAGGAGGAAATCAGTAATATGGCCAGGTTAGATGTTCTCTTTGAATGGTCCACTTCATACTGTGACAGCCATCATCCTGACTCTCTTGTAAAGTCTAACATAGCAACCTCTCCCCCACACAATCTGTCTTCTCTATTTTACTTTTAAACAAGCAAGGGAGAGCAATCTTCTTTAAGCTTCCAGACTTTCTGTTATCGATAGCTTGATTTCAAAACTTGACATTTCATAACCACATTTTCATTATTATTATGACCATATGGAAGCTACTCATTGTGGAACTGATCATGACCTTCTGGTCTCCAAACTCATGTAAGAATAAGTTTTTTTTACCTCCCTGGCCTGGTTGTATTTTATGATGGCAGCCTGAGCAGCTGGGTGGACTCTCTTCCTCTAGCTTTTTGTGTCTGGAAGGCTCTAAGCCATAATTCCATGCTGAACACATTCTCTCAGTCTGTGACACAAATATCTTGATTATATTTCTAGTGTTTGCTCTCCTGAAGGATAAGCACCCACCACTTCCTAAGTCCTGCCTTCTGTCTGTTTCCCATGTAATCACACTGACACAATACCATGAAGCCTCCCAACAAAACTGTCTTCTCAAGATAAATTATGGCATCTCTGAGCATTGAATATATCTCTATTTTTCCTTCATTCATATAAACGGACTTAAAATTAGAAATAATTTCCTCTTGAAAAATTCCTCATATATTAGTGATAAAATAATTGTGCTAGATTTTGTGTGTGTGTGTGTGTGTGTGTGTACCATGTTCACTGATTTTGTTGTTCATCTGGAAGTTCTTTGACTCTCTTCTTTGGAGGTTCCTTGTGTCACAATACTCTACCCAGACTTTGGATTTTTCTGGCTATATGTTCTCTTCAACTCATGGGACCAACTTGCAGGGGCTTTCAGAAGCAAAAATTAGGATAATTAGACTTTATAAACAAAAAATGACAATGATGGATAACAATATATTGAATAAAATTTATACGTATCTCTACACATCTCTGAGTCATTAGTGTTATCTGAATGGCTAAAGGACCAACAGAGATGTAAAATCTGGGGTGACTTGGCAAACATCATTTATTATTTTTAATAGAATAACCAAATTATTATACTATGGATTGAATGATTGTGATATGAGATTGTAACAGCCCCAAAGCAGCAGCTCATGAATTCACTTTTAATTGCATCCAGGAAGCTGTAGCTTCTTAATAATAACAATGTATAATGCTCACCATCTGATCATCAAAGCTACCATCATCCATACCACAACTCATACTTTAAATGTCAAAGGAAGCTTCTTTTCTCATTTCTGATAACTCCTCAATATTTTGTTTTTCTTTTGTCTCTTTATAAATACAGTATCTTCTCAAATATCTTTTAAAATGATAATTAAAATTATTTTAAGTTTTCCTCTGTGTGAATAATAACTTTTCTTTACAAAGATGTTTTATTTATGAAAGTTCTGGTTGTATGCATGCATGCGTGTGTATGTGCATGTGAGTGCGTGTGTGTGTGTGTGTGTGTGTGTGTGTGTGTGTGTGTGTGTGTGTGTGTGTTGTAGGCTTTACTTAAATAGCCAGCATCTCTTGGTAGCCAAGAGTGGGAAAGTAGGAAACCATGAGAAATATGTTCTATAGCCTACATGAGGTTCCTTTAGTCTAAGCAAGATTCCTTTACCTCCGAGCTTTGCTTTGGTCAGAACTAGAAGGTGAAGTTAATTACTTCTTTGTAGTATTTGAACTCCCTAATGTCTGTGGGTATAGTTCATAAATCCAGCCAACTCATGAAAGGCAAGTTGTAGTTTTCTCTAATGCTTTTCAAGCCCTGTCTGTCTTAAACTATTCCAGCAAACTCTTTTCCAACAACTTTCCATCCTCCAGAAATTCTTTATTCTCCTTATCCTCAAATGGCCTGTCTTTAGCTCTGTTTGCTAGATTTTGCAGCATTTCCCCCTCTGTTGGATTTTATTTTAGCTGTTGTGATCACCAACCACAATAACTCAGTGGCTCACAATGTGGCTTTATTTCCTGGCCATATTGCTTGAGGGTGTGCGGTCAGGAGCTGTTCTGCTTGATGGCACCTGGCTTGTCAAGGCTCCCTGTGCCTTATTTGAGTAAGACTCTCTGTTCCTGTGGGGAAAAGAAGGACACAAAAAGTCTAGTGCCAAGCTGCTCCAGCCCATTTAAAGTCTCTACTTGAAGTAAATACAATCATTTTGCCAAGATCAAAGTAAACAGAACAAGACAGTTAGCTAAACATATTCTATCTAGAGTGAAGTGTCCCCACAGATTAAAATACACACACACACACACACACACACACACACACACACACACACACACACACTCACACACAGAAATAAAATAACCTCTTATTTTATATGAAGTTACTTAAATTCTGTGACTTGTTTTCATTTTTAAGTTTCTTAAATTATATTTGTGTGCGCACATGCACACACACATACTATAGTGAATGAGTAGAAGGCAGAGAATAACTTGTTGAATCAATTTTCTCCTTGCACCATGTCAGTTCTAGGGTTTGAACATGGGTCCTCAGGCTTGTGACAAACATCTTTACCCACCAAGCCATCTCTCCAGGTCCACAGTTTCTTTCTTTTAAAACTGAAGATTAAAGTCATAGTTCCCTCAAAGCATTGCTATAAAGAAGAAGTGAGTAAATGTGCTCAGAGCTTCTGATCAGTTTGTAGTACAGAGTAGAGAAAGGCTAATTGGACGATGGTCTTCGTGACTTTAACTACAACTATGATGGACTTGAGGACACCTACTTCATAACCTGTGAATACTTCTTGGTGGGAAATGGTCCTGGGAAAGGCACAATCTATTTCCAAACAAATGTTCCATAGAATTGAGTAGAAATGTCAGGTGCATGTCCTTCCTTACAGGGCTACTCTGCTGTCCATCAGCCACAGAGCCACAGTTTGAAGCATTCAAAGAGCACAGGGGACTCCACAAGCCGTGGCTGCTTTCAGGATACACAGTTGAAAGCGACTGAAATTCAGAACTCCAGGAACTCAGAGAGTTCTGATAATTTGATGGTTCCTTTCCTTTTCATTCTATAAACCTTTGCTGTTCAACAGGGATGGCAGGGGTCAGTCGGGGTTTCTGCATCTGGTTTCTCTGAACTGAAGGAAGAAAAGGAAAAAGAATGTGATGAATTTTGCTCCATTATTTTTGGAAAAATAATATCAAACAAACACCTGGGAGCTCAAAATGTTTTTCTCAGCTTGAGGTTATATTTAAGCCTTTCACTTATTTCCTTTTCTTTTCTTTTGCTTAATGAAGTTAATTTATTGTCTAGGAACAAGTTCTCCAGTTTAAGCAAATACTCTAACCTCACAGTGTTTTTGTTTGTTTGTGACAGGGTTTCTCTGTGTAGCTTTGCACCTTTCCTGGAACTCACTTTGTAGACCAGGCTGGCCTCGAACTCACAAGAGATCTGCCTGCCTCTGCCTCTCAAGTGCTGGGATTAAAGGCGTGCGCCACCACAGCCCGGCCCCTCCCAGTGTTTTTATGTTACTGATTCACATTATTTATCTTTGAGCTGTGAATCTGGAAAAAGGCAGATTGCTACCTATACCTAGAACAAAACAAGAACTTGTGTAGATCAGAAGACAGTGCTTGGCTCCTCCCTTATTCCTGCTCCAAAAGGAAAATGTTTAATTTTAAACACTTTGCTAATATTCATTGGTGATGCAAAAGTACTCTTATGTATTGTAAGAAACTTAACTGTGAAGCCATCCCAGACTTGCTTATTTCTGAAAAGACATAATCTGTAGGGCAATAATGGTTAATTATTTAATTATACTATTGTCTTACTGGTTTGGGATTCTGTTCTTGATAGAAATTGTGTTTTGTGGTATTTAAAATCTAGTAGATTTTTCAGTAAGTCTGGAGAGAAGGCATTTGACTAAACACTCACTTCTAGCATGCACAGGGGAAGTAGAGATGGGATCCTGAACAGCATCAGAAACTGCTCACATAGGCAAACCATTGAGTCAGCTTACCAGTTCTGTGAATGTTAAGATCACCCAAGTACAGGAATGATGTACATGGCTAGAGTGCAGCAGGAATAAGCACCAACACAATCTGTGATCATGGATATTGTAGAAACACAAGGCTTATAATAGGGCAGTGCAGTGGGTTCTGGCCTGTGCACAGAATTGTTCACTTCCATGATTCATACCTAGGTTAGGTTCTTCCATCAAATATAATGAAATTCATGTTAAGTGATTGTACTAACATTTTCCAATTGGCCTGTATTGTTTTATTGCAAATTTGAGCTTTAACTTACCAAAACAAAGACATTAAAATATACATGTGCCCACGTTTACCTAATTAATAGCTATGGTATGTCATTTAACAAGTGTGTGTGCATGTGTATGTGTGTGTGAGTATGTGTGTGTTTGTAGGTGAGCTCAGTCTATCCTATGTGTTTAAAGCAGCTGAGTTCAAACAGTCCTATCTTTACACTTTCTTAGAGCCACTACACTCTTGCCCAGCTTTCAATTTCCCCTCAGATTATAGGAAGAGGGAAACACATTTGAGTGGGCTGTGGACATCTGGTAATTTGTAGGGTCTTGAAGCAATGACATCAGCCTCACAGCAGCATAATTGACTGCAGGCATTAGTCCCTCACTGCATAGCTATGCATCCCACAGTAAAATGTGCATAAGGGGATTTCTGGCAGCTTCTATCAAAGATGAAGCGTTTCAGCTGCACTTGTTTCAGTGTGATGGTCATGATGACCTCAAAGATAAGATTGCTGTCTCAGAGGCAAAAGATGTGGACTATAAAATGAGGTAGAGCTACTGTTCTTTAAGGATGCAGAATGTAATGTGATTCTTGGAATGAAACAAACCAAAAGGAGCTTCCGGGTTTATCTTATTATACTCTGCCTCCTTGAGAGAAAGCCTGCTCTACTTCATGTCACATAGACTAGGAAAGAGGCAATGTGCTTATGCTCACAAAGTAAGTCCATGTGCACAAGCTCAGGCAGCAGTCACTGCAGATGACTATTTACCACTGCTAGGCTCAAAAGTGCACAATCAAACGAGCAACATCTTCTCACGGTGAGCAGAAGAAAACCCTCCCATGCTCTGCTTGAGGAATTACTAACTGGTGCAAAAAGGTTAGAGATTGCCTCTGTGAAAACAGATAACCACACATGTACAGAGTCCTGGATATCCCATGTAAAAATTTTAATGTAGAGCCATTATTATAACAATGACTGAGGACACACAAATAGGGGTACCTATTGGAGTATCATTTATAGATAATGATGACTTGACAAGAGTGTGATTGTCCATTACTAGGAAGTAAGTAAATCAGGTTAAATTGAAAAGTCTGGAACTGGGGAGACGGCTTGGCTAGTAAAAGGATTGCCACAAAAGCATGAAGATCAGAGCCCAGAACTCCCACACCCACCAAAAGGCCAGATGCAGTGTCTGGTAACTATAAACCAAGAGCTGTGGAAGCTGAGATGAGGGAGATCCCTGGAGCTTATTAGACAGCTGTGTGAGCTAAATTAGTGAACTTCAGGTTCTGTGAGAGACTCAGTCTCAGAAACTAAGGTGGCGAGTGGTTGAGAAGAACACCTGACGTCACCTTTTGTCCTCCACATGTATACACATATACACTCATGTACACAATAGATGAATAAGTGTGTATTGATTGTTAAAATAAGATTGTAATTCTGTCAAGTCTCCATGGTCACTCCTTCCTGCAGCCTTTACCTTCCTCTGTGCTTCATGAGCATTCACTGTCGCTACTCTCATCCTATTTAGTATTCTCCATAGGTTGAGAGTTATTTATCAATAACACAAGATGTTTGGAGAATGGTCAAGTGGTAAACCCTGGGAGTCCTGAAGATCCCTGCAGGAAGTACACAGATGCAAAACTATTTCCATTGTAATAAGGACAGCACTTACTTACTGTCTTTGCACTTAACACTTTCAAAACATTAGGAGGGGGTTTGCAGAAGACTAGAGATGTGGAATATTGTAACAAATTGAATGCAGAATTAGATAAGAGAGTCCAGCTGTGCTCCTTTAAGCCAAGCCTTAAAAAGATTTATGGAAATGTAAAGCAATGCTGTTCTCAGTAAAAGTGTTTTGCATTTGGAAAATACGATGTTTGAAACAAAAGTCTGTTGCTTACATTAATTGTATTTACTTTTTCTGTTTAAAATTAATTAGTAAATACTTTAAAATACCATTTTAATAGATAGCTACAAGCCATGTAAACAAAAAGTTCTTTTGGAGTCTCAATAATTAAAATAATTCATTTGTTTTTATTTATGTGTATATATGTGTGCTTGTGTGAGCTTATATTCAAATGCATGTGGGTATCCCAGGAGAGCCAGAAGAGGGCACCAGATCCCCTGAACTGGAGGTACAGACATAGCATACTACCTGACATGGGTGCTGGGGACTTTGCAACAGCAGTGAGCACTATTAACTGTTGAGCCATCTCTCTAGTCCCTCAATGAATAATACTATTTATTCTTTGAGGGTGCTGTATATGTGTACATGCATTACAGTGATTCTCAATAGTTTTGTTTTTTTTTTTTTAAAGTGTGTAGCAGTCCTGAGTCAGTGGGGTCTGAGGAACAACTGGGTTAGATGATGCTGACATGTGATCATAGAATGTAGACAAACTGCCCAGCCTTCCTTATGGGAAGAACAGCGTTGCCAGACTAATCTAGCATTCCTGGCTGAAAAGTCTATGAGTCAAACCAAAATAAAGTATCAAGTTAAGGTAAAACTTATACTGACAGATGGATTTTTTTCTATCTGAAGGAGTAGCTTGAATGAAGAATTTTGATCCAATAATTGTTCAGTAACTGCTTTTTAGTTAATGAGCTAATTAATTAATTTTGAGACAGGGTTTCATTGTATATAAGGGTGGTCTTGAACTCACAGAGATCTGCCTGTCTGCTTTTGCCTCTCAAGTGCTGGGTTAAAGGCTTGTGCTATCATGTTAAACTAGCAGCAGCTGCTTCTAAAGTTCTATAGTCAACATCAGGATACCAATAAAGAAATTTTGTTCCTTATCCTTAAAATATCCATAGTTTAATTCATATAGTATAATAAATAACAGAATAAAACACATCATAAACTTATATTTGATTTATCCACTAGGTTTTTGACTCTTCAAAGTTTCCAAGGAAATAAAATCCTGGAATATTTAGGCTTGGTAAAGTACCTGATTGTGTAATCACACACTGATGGTCCTCACGTGCTATAATCTATTTACTTGGTTATGCTATACTGACAGCATGAGCCCTGAATCAGCACAGACTAAGTAACAAACAATCCCATTTCTCAGTGGCTAAAGTCTTTATCTTTTCCTTCATGTTGTCTGTCTGATCTTTGGGAGTAGTTGGAGGTGCTCCTCTGTGTGTTTCTGTACACCACGTTCTCTATATGCATCATCAGGGTTACACGCATTGGGAAAGGGAGTTGGAATGTCAGCTGCTAGCAACCCCTACCAATATTTTCTGGAAGGGACAGAAGCTTCTTAACCAATTCTATGGTCCTGCTGTCATGAGGAACACATTTAGTCCTCATCTAGGCTCTTCAGTCCTCCACATTACATCCATCCGGGGAAGCCAAAGGAGATGCACAGAGTGCAGTGTAGAAGACAGGGTTTATTTTAAACTGGTGTGACCTGAAGGAGTAAGAGTGGATGACAGCTAGAGTGACCACTGTGGAGAAATGTTCTCAGGGATAAGAGTGGCAATGGCCAGAGAGACCATTGTGCCAGCTCACATTTTAGTTAGGCTTTATACTGTCTCTTACAGTTACAAGAAGCATTTTTTCTGAGGGCAGTTTCTTGTCTATTTGATTGACAGGTCCATCTGGTATAACTCTTAAGGGAAGAGATCATGGCATGTCCTTGTTCTTTACCAGAAGGCCTCCTGCTAGATAGTAATCTTAAGAATTTGAGGGAAATTTAGAGCTCATGTTCTTATCCAAGGCCAGGGATACAACTATGATCCCATTCCTTTGATTAGTATCCAAAGCACAGCCCCTGGCTTTTCCAAGTGCTGATTATGAGAGAAGAGCCCATTCTCAACAGCCTTTAAATCTGCTGACATCTAACGAGATAGCAAACACAGCCTAACTCCCGAAGTCAGTGGTGCAGGAGCAGCAAGGGGACTGGGGAAATGGAGTTAAGGAGAAGTAGAAGAGAACAGAATAACACAGAAATCTAGAATTACTTTTGACAAGTGCTGCTTAAGGAAAATAAATTGTAATAAACATCCAAGTCTAGATCAGAGAATTTATCCAGCTGAATCAAATTCAAGAAGGATATTTCTCCAGCTGAATTAAACATCTTCCAGCTGAACCAAACGCATGGTGTTGGTTTCCTTTCAACCTTAACCTTCAAGCTTCATTTCTTGGCTCCCTTTTGTGATGTAATAACAGATGGATATACTAATTTAATTCAGACTATTTATTTTTGTCTTAAGTATAATTTTTTGTGACAATATTAAGTTCACTAATTCTCAACTCTATGGATTAAATTTATGGCAGAAAAGACCTATACTCATACCACCAACTAGGACCATACGACTGGAACTCATCATGGACTGGAAGTGAAAACATTTCTAGCTCTCTCTCTCTCTCTCTCTCTCTCTCTCTCTCTCTCTCTCTGTCTCTTTGTGTGTGTGTATGTGCGCATGTGTGTGTGAATTCTTTCCAAAGGTATACAAATTTAATTAAATAAAAGCATAAACATTTTGTATTTTTAAAATGAGGGTCATTTTTCTGTCTAAGTGTAATTAGTGCCCAAGGAAAGTGATTTTATTTTGTGCTTTATATTGGGAGAAGTTTCAGAGTTCATGATAAATCATGTTTATTCCTTTGCTGGGTAAGTTGGTTGAACAAGCAGTATGGTTGCCATTGCTGACCTAGATACTCTTGCCTGGAAGTGAGCAAACATAGATGGAAATTGGTGGGAGTAGAAACTCAGTTCTGTGAAACAAAGGAAATCAAGGCTTCACATGTGAGTATTTACATTTGAAGAAAACTGTCAATTATAAGTGAGTTGATATAGGTTGGCAGGAAAGAAGTGGTTCCCAGTTCTAGGTGTGAGCACATCACAACAGTTTGGTCCATAGTCTAGAGCATTTGAGCAAAGATTTCAAGTTATGTTCGTTGTTGCATTATATTCATTCTCAGGCATAAATGAAATCAAAACCCTGTCTGAAGAGGGTATGAAGTATAAGTAATAGGTGAAAAATAATTAGTGTATTGAATCTACAAAGTCAGCAGTTAAATGCCTCATGTAGTGTTTGGGTCCTCTTTGCAGAATTCCAGCAATGGGATGCTTAAAACTCACCAATGTTAATCTGCTTCCTCCTGCATGGCTTAGTCCTGGAAATCCGACTAGCATTGGGAAGGAATGAAGAAAGGACAGGCACACAGACATACATACAGAAAGGCTGGGATTGGTTGGGGTATAATCTCTCTAATGGAGTGGCACCCCCATTATAATGAACACACAACCCCACTGTGTTCATTATATACATCAGGAGAAGGTGGGGTTAGCTAGTCTCAGTAGTGGTCTCTGTAGGAGAGAAGTCTTGGGTTGCAGTCATCCAGGAAGAGAATACTATAGCAGCTAGCTTTTGTATACTCATTCTTGGACCACAGGAAGGCTTTGCCAGTTCCCATTGGTCCAACACATTGGTCCTTCTCGATAACACACACTCATTCAGAACTTCATCTGCTCCTTACACATTCTCCAAGGCTTCCTCGGCTCCCCATGGTTGTCACAACTGCCCTGGTCATTTCTTGTCTTATTTTTGGAGGCATATGAGTTACATCTTTTATTGTGATAATGTCTATTCTTTAGTGGGCTTGCATAGTCAAAATGAGCTCTGTTATTAAGATTCTGAGAATTATTTTATTATCTCATTTGCCTCACACATCAGCTCCAGAAAGTGTGGATTTATTCATACTGATCATTAGTCCCTGTTTTACACATAGGAAAACTGAGGCATGATGAGGTTAAAATACTTGATGAAGGCAGTGAAATCACTATACTAGGTGTGAGGCAATGAGTGCTCATGTTTTGAAACAGCACTTGAATTCAAATGCATTTTCATGTGACTAGATTGCTATTGTTTCATTGACAATGCTCTCAGTAGAGCATCCATAGTGCTGACATGCTTTTATCTCAGTTTTTACATTTCCAATGGCCTACACTTTCTAATCACTCAGTGAAGCTCAGTACAGGATGAATAATCACTCAGAATAGAATGATATATAAAATAAGTTCTCCCAGAAGGTTCAAAACACAGGATCTTTTGCCTTTTTTTTTTTTTTTTTTGGTAATAAAATCATAGCTTGCACAGTGCTCAGGAGACGAGCCATTTTCAAATACGTAGTACAAGGTCATCCAGGGATAGAACTGGCGACCTCTTGGGTTATTTCTGTGACATGATATGCTAGTTAATTTTTTCTTCAACTCAGCACAAGCTGAAGTCATCTGTGAAGAGGGAACATCAATTGAGAAAATGTTCTCTTCATCTTGGCCTGTGGGCAAATCTGTGGGAACCTTTTCTTGACTGATGATTGATAAAGGAGAGAACAGTCCATTGTGGGTGGTGCCACTCATGAGTAGATGGTCCTGGGGTGATTAAGAAAGCTGCTTAACAAGCAATAGAGAGCAAACCTATAAGTAGCATTCCTCTATGGCTTCTGCTTCAGTTCTGCTTCCAGGTTCCTGCCTTACGTTCCTACCCTGACTTCCCTTCATGATGGACTATAAATTGTAAGGTGAAATAAATCCTTTCATTTTTACATTGATTTTGGTCATGGTGTTTTATCTCAGGAATAGAAAGCAAACTAAGATAAATAAAATGTTTAATTAACCAATCAATCAAAAGTCCAGACAAATTCCCAATGAGAGGTGACACAATTACAATTCAGTTTATAAACGTGTTAACCAAATCTCACTTGCCTCATGCTCAATAGTGCCCTTTGCTTCCCCTGGAGCACTGAACTGAATCAATAGTCTATATAACAAAGATCTTATGAAAGAAGAATGGTTGGAAATGTGAGCCCTGGCCCCTTGTCTTATAACCAGATGGTTTCTCTTCACTGAAACTAAGAATTGGATTACATCAGCTTCTCCTCAGCAAAGCAACAATAGATGTGAAATGAACACCCGAAGAAAGAACTATTACTTTGTTATTGCATGCAAGGACAGCTCTGGGATTCTCACTTCATTTCTTCTTGGGTTTATTACTCATAACAGTTCTACTTTTCAAATTCAGTTTCTGTCAGAAACAATAGACTCCATAGCTTGTGTTCCAAGGTTTAGGTTACACTTAGTTCTACCTAATGCTTCAGTGTCATCCAGGACAATCTATGTATGATGGATGCCTGTGCTTGTCTTGAGCCCATGAGTTTTGAAGCAAAAATAACCTGAGCAGACTGCAGCTGGAGACTACTCTGTTATGGAGACCACCCACTGAGACTAGCTAAGCCCTCCTCCAATTGATACATATAATGAACATACTGAGGTTCAGGGTTGATGCATAGCCGGTGCCACTCCATTATCTCTAATGTAAGACATATATGTTTCTTGCAACCAATTGGGATCTTTGAATAGCATTGTATAAGCATCATGAAGTTTTGATACAATTGACCATGAAATTGACTCTCACTATACACCAAGCCCTGTGCTCAGCAGGGGAGCTAATTTATCAGTGATTGCTTTACTTAACACATATTTATCCAGCACTTACTTAGTGGCATGCATTACTGTTCCATGTGTATCAATCAGGAGACAGCCTTCCTCTCCTGGTGCTCACATCCCACAGAGAGAGAGAAGACATAATAACAAGTTAGCAATAATAAACAAGTGTACCCTAGTGTATATTGTAATTGTATATCTTATGTAATGATAAGTGTATATCTTATCATTAGATAAGAAGAAACAAAGAAATGTAAAATGGATGCACAAAACAATCAAGGAAACAATAACAACACAGAGACAGAGACAGACAGACACAGAGATACACAGAGAGAACAATATCCAGTTATTTACCATTTCTGGAGGCTAGAATTTGGGATCTGGGTGCCAGTAGGATTGGATTCTAATGAAGGTAGAATGTTGATGGCCTTTCTCACTGTGTCATCTTATGACAAAAGGTTCTCCTCCTATAAGGAGATTAACCTTAACTCACCAAGGTCCTATTCTCATGACCTCATCAAAACCTAATTACCTTGAAGAAAGCTCCACCTCCAAATATAATAACAGTGGGGATTAGGATTTCAACAGTGGGTTTTAAGGAGGCACAGGAATTCAGGCCATAACATGTACACACATACATACTCAAACATCAAGGACGGCTTTCAGATAAAGTGGGACTTGTTCAGAGGACTGTGGGAAGTGCGTCAGTAAGTTGGCTACCAGGGGAAAAATGCATTCCAAGGACAGGAGAAAGAAGCTCAAAGGCTATTAATCAGGAATGAGATGGGTGTGTTTAAAGGACATTGCAGAACTCAGAGTGGCGGTGAAGAGAGAACAGGCAAGGGAGGAACAATGGCTGATGGAGTTGCTGAGGCAATTAGTGGCTGGCACTTGGGAAGCCCTTATCTGAGTAGAGAAGGAAAAGCAAACGAGAATTTGGAGCAGGGTTTTATACAAAGTGATGTTATACATAAGCATCCATCCCTGAAACACCAGTAGATAGAGAAATGTGGAATGTATGCTAACAGGAATGCTCTCAGAGCAACAGTCTATAGATTTATGTTCAGGCTCTATGCTCATTAATCACCTTAGTACTGACACTTAGCCTTTGTCTAAAAGAATGCAGTCTGTTCCATAGTTCCTACATAATCTCTACTCTTGTGAGAACTCATTATTTTAATGTAACTCATCAAAAGTTCAATACTCAATTAAAACAAGTGGGTAATTAATAGTTTCATGAATATTAATATGGCATATGGACTCAAATGTAAGAAAATAAAATATTTGATTTCATAATTGCTCACAGATCATTACCAAGAAAACAGTAAATATTTTCTGGACAAGCCTGTTCACACCACCCAAGTTTTCCACTTGGAAAACTCCCTTGCAGTATTTTCTTTCCTCTTAATATTTGTAGAACAAGTTGCCCTTGCAATATCTACTTCTGAATCTGGTTTTGTGCATGACGATGGAGATCAACAAAATGAACCCTATGTGATCAGATTCTGGGTTCTCACTCAGTTCATGTTGAAATGAGGACTTGAATGATCACAGAGCAGATGTCACATCTCAAGACACTAAGCATCCTGGAACAAGGGTGTCCTTTTGTCTCCCACCTGAGCCTATAAGCCAGAGGCAGTGTGTTGACAGAGTGTGGGTTTACCAGATTCAGCTCCCCAGGGAGGGGGAACCACTGCTGCAGCTGCTCATCCCTTTGGTCCAACATTTTATTGCTCACCAGGCACAGCAACTTTTATATATCATACAAATCACAATACATGTAAAGAAATAGTAAGGTTGGCTGAAAAGGAAAATAAAATCAGTTTCCTTCAGCATGGATTAAGAAAACAACTGATATATCAGCCAGTGAGTGATGTGATGGTTTCCTTTCATCAGTTTACATTTAAAATAATGCTTGATACTGTTATTCAGTATCAAACCCAATTCAGGAGGCAGGCATAATTATGAGAGAAGAATGACATGACCCAGGATCAGTCCTCCACAGGAGCAATAGCGAGCAGATTATCCAAGGCTTTTAGTAGTCACCTACTTATAAACCATACAGTTTTCACAAAGAGATAGTTAGTTTAAATGAAAGAAAATTATGACAAGGTGGTGAGTATGAGAAAAAAGGCCATCCTTGTCCCAGGATGCTTAGTGTCTTGAGATGTGACATCTGCTCTGTGATCATTCAAGTCCTCATTTCAACATGAACTGAGTGAGAACCCAGCTGTTCTGTGTGTGGAGCCTTTACTGCTAGGAGGAGAAGATGGTTTTGGTGAGCTTGTCTCCAAACTAGCAAATAAACACAGCGCAAAGAATGCTTTTCTCTTTTCAAATCCCATCTTCCCTAGATTTCGGTGTTAAGATTGAAGGAATGGTTTATAACAACTTTTATTTCCTGAAAATTCTGCCAGCTGGCTTTCCACTTTACTCAGATTTTTCGCTGAGGACAATTTCATCAGAAAGATGCTCTTCCTATTTCCAATCTCTTTTGCTCTATTTCCCAGCAGATCTTGTTTCAGGTAAATAGTTCACAGGGGCTATAGAACAGTATCGTTATCCTCTCTTATTGCTCTGATGTTCACTTTGAAAATCATATTTCCCTTGGCAAAATAACCCCTATCCTTTCTATGTGTGACCCTGTCTTCAGAAAGTTCAAATAATCCACCTCATTCAGTTCAACGCAGGCCAAGTGGTTTAATTGGCTCAAATAAGAGTGGAAGTGACATTTGCCCCGAGAACCAGTTCTTACCTAAGCATCCCTCTTTGAGAAGCCCACGTGATCACTTCATTTTCTCTTTACTTGTTAAGGAATCTCCACCCAAGTCAAAGTGACAAAGATATGTTTTTATCAATGCATCATATTTTATGTCTATAATTATCTGAAAAGTCTAAATATAACTTAATTTAATGTTATATATGGTATGAAGTAAGTGTCAAAGTTCTTTTTCCCCCTCCTGTGGATATTTATTTGCTACAGATGGACATATTGAACACCATTCAGCTCTTAAATTTTCATTGCATCATCCACTTATATTCTAGGGTTTTGGGCACAATCTCATTTTTCTCTGGTGTTATAAGTTAACAGTAACATCTGAACATTGTCAGATCTCTCTGGATTCTGGAGAGTCTGGAGAAGTAAAAGGTTTTAGAAGTTACACATTTATAATAAGCACATTTACTGCTTAATTAAGTGTGTTATAGGGTAAAAACTAGATGTGTGTTAGGACCTAGGTAATGTTCTATGATTACAGGAAGTAGCTCAATAACAAAAATACAAAGGAAATATATAAATTAGAAATACAAAGCTAAAATTTGGAAAACAGCAGCTAAAATGCATTCTTTTCATTTCCTAGGTGAGTGAAAAATTTCCCCTTTTGCAATGAAAATGTTAAGCTCTATCCCTCTTTCTGTAGAGGTTGCTGTATGTTAAATGCCTTTTAGGTGTTATAAAGAATAACTAAAACTGTCTGGATGGAGACATGCAGTCTGTTAGAGTGATATCCTTTAGGGATGAGGATTGGTAAGAGATGATGCTCAGTTTTGGTCCATGAATGTTGCTATGAACTCCTCAGCATTGCCTTCCAGTGTACAGGAGAAACATGTGTCATTGGCATAGTCAATGATAAAACCATAAGCAGATAGTTAATGGGATCATAATGTAGGTGCTTTAATCAGATAAAGTGGATGCCCTTATCAGTAGAGCAAGAGGTAGGGAGATCTGTATCTTTAGACTATGAGTGCACGAGCAGGTACTCATGAATAACTCAAGAAGTTAACTTATGCTGGGAACTGAATTTGCTAATCTCTAATAGTTTATATGGCTATAATTAAATTCTACACTTAAATTTTATTGACTATTTTGTATTTCTAAGACTAAGGTAAACATTCTGATTACTAATATTTATAACTATACTTTCAACAAGTATAAGATATTGAGTTGATAGAGTCACTCAAAATTTTATTTAACTGAAGTTGTTTGTGGCTGAACATTTGTTGTTTATAATTTTGTAGTATGATAATAAACACTGTGCTAGATATACCCAAGGCATATGGCTGCTTAAAATTGGAACATTTTCTGAGGATAGATCCCAGAATTCAAATTACTGAGTCAAAAAGTACAAACATTTTAAAGATGCTTGATATATTTTGCCAAATAATAAATCTGATAGTTCTGATCAACTCTCAAGCCTATCAGCAACCATCAGGCAGACCCTTGTACTTTTCTTTGGATGTCATTGGGCATTATTTAACTTTATCTTTATTTCCATAGACAATGTCATATTTTATTTCTTTTTCAACTTTTTTTATTTTATAATTTAATTTAATTTTACATATCAGCCACAGATTCCCCTGTCATCTCTCCTCCGGCCCTCTCCCCCTGCCCACCTCCTTCCCTCTAGCCCAATCTGATTCCCATCTCCTCCAGGGAAAGACTCCCCTGGGGATTCAGCTCAGGCTGGTAGATTCAGTCCAGACAGGTCCAGTCCCATCCTCCCAGGCTTAGCAAAGTGTCCCTGTGTAAGCCCAAGGTTCCAAACAGCCAGCTCATGCACTAAGGACAGGTCCTGGGTGTCTCCCAAACAGTTAAAGCTATTCAACTGTCTCACCTATCCAAACGGCCTGATCCAGTTGGGGGTGCCTAGCTTTTGGTTCATAGTTCATGTGTTTCCATTAGTTTGGCTATTTGTCCCTGTGCTTTTTCCAGTCTTTGTCTCAATAATTCTCACTCATACGATCCCTCCTCTTTCTTGACAACTGGACTCCTGGAGCTCCACCTGGGGCCCGGCCAAGGATCTCTGCATCCACTTCCATCAGTTATTGGATGAGAGTTCCAGCACAACCATTAGGGTGTTTGGCCATCTGATTACCAGACTAGGTCAGATCAGGCTTTCTCTCGACCATTGCCAGTATTCTACAGAGGATGTATCATTGTGGATTTCTGGGGACATCTCTAGCACTTTGCTTCTTCCTGTTCTCATGTGGTCATCATTTATCATGGTCTGTTATTCCTTGTTCTTCCTTTCTGTTCTTGATCCAGCTGGGATCTCCTGCTCTCCTAAGCTCTCTTTCCCTTGAATCTTGCCCTTCATTACTCCCACTGTCATCCAGGTTGTTCATGTAGATCTCATCCATCTCTGTCTTTGGGCAATCCCTGTGTCTTTCCTAGGATCCCATTTTCTAGGTAGCCTCCCTGGAGTTGTATAGCAGTCTAGTCATCTTTGTTTTACATCTAGTATCCTACTATGAGTGAGTAAATACCATGTTTGTCTTTCTGAGTCTGGGTTACCTCACTTAGGATGATTTTTTTCTACATCCATCCATTTGCCTGCAAACCTCATGATGTCATTGTTTTTCTCTGCTGAGTAGTACTCCATTGTGTATATGTACCATATTTTCTTGATCCATTCTTCAGTTGAAGAGCATCTAGGTTGTATCCAGGTTCTGGCTATTACAAACAATGCTGATATGAACATAGCTGAGCAAATGCCCTTGTGGTATGATTGAGCATTCCTTGGGTATATGCCCAAGAGTGCTACAACTGGGTCTTGGGGGAGATGGATTCCCAATTTTCTAATGAAGCGCCATATTGATTTCCAAAGTAGCTGTACAAGCTTGCATTCCCACCAGCAGTGGAGGAGAGTTCCCCTTGTTCCACATCCTCTCCAGCATAAGCTGTCTTCAGTGTTTTTGATCTTAGACATTCTGACAGGTGTAAGGTGGTATCTCAGAGTCGTTTTGATTTGCATTTCCCGGATAATTAGGAATGTTGAGCAATTCCTTAAATGCCTTTCAGCCATTTGAACTTCCTCTGTTGAGAATTCTCTGTTTAGTTCTATAGCCCATTTCTTAATTGGACTGCTGGGCATTTTGATGTCTAATTTCTTGAGTCCTATATATATTCTCGATATTAGCCCTCTATCAGATGTGGGGTTGGTGAAGACCTTTTCCCATTCTGTAGGCTATTGCTTTGTCTTGTTGACTGTGTCCTTTGCTCTACAAAAGCTTCTCAGTTTCAACAGGTCCCATTGATTGATTGTTTCTCTCAGTGTCTGTGCTACTGGTGTTATATTTAGGAAGTGATCGTCTATGCCAATGCATTCAAGACTACTTCCTACTTTCTCTTCTATCAGGTTCAGAGTAAGTGGATGTATGTTGAGGTCTTTGATTCACTTGGACTTAACTTTTGTGCACGGTGACAGATATGGATCTATTTGCAGCCTTCTATACATAGACATCCAGCTATGCCAGCACCATTTGTTGAAGATGCTTTCCTTTTTCCATTGTACAGTTTTGGCTTCTTTGTCAAAAAATATATGTTCATAGGTTTGCAGATTAATGCCAGGGTCTTCAATTTGATTCCATTGGTCCACATGTCAGATTTTATGCCAGTACCAAGCTGTTTTTATGACTGTAGCTCTATAGTAGAGCTTGAAGTCAGAGATTGTGGTGCCTCCAGAGGTTGTTTTATTGTACAGGATTCTTTGGACTATCCTGGTTTTTTTGTTTTTACATATGAAGTTGAGTATTATTCTTTCCAGGTCTGTGAAGAATTGTGTTGGTATTTTGATGGGGATTGCATTGAATCTGTAGATGGCTTTTGGTAAGATTGCCATTTTTACTATGTTAATCCTGCCTATCCAAGAACATGGGAGATCTTTCCATTTTCTTACATCTTCTTCAATTTCTTCTTTTCAGGGTCTTAAATTTCTTGTCATATAGGTCCTTCACATGCTTAGTTAGAATAACCCCAAGGTATTTTATATCATTTGTGGCTATTGCAAAGGGTGATGTATCTCTGATTTCCTTCTCAGCCTGTTTGTCTATTGTATATAGGAGGGCTACTGATTCTTTTTTGCATTTATCTTGTATCCTGCTATGACTCTATTCTAAAGCAACATATCCTTATATCTAATTTTTGAATTCAAGGTACCTTTAAAATTTACATATTTGTTTAACTCAACAGCTTTTACAATCAAATCTTTTTCTGTAGTTAAGAATCCCAAAGACATCATAAACCAGATTTTCTGTGTAATATCCATCTTTGTAAGACTGAAAGCCTCTGTGGCTGCTGGCTCTGCCCACATCAGCTCCCCAACATGGCGGTGGTACAGTTTACCACCAGCTCTGGGTCTGGAGCCATGTGTACCATCAACTATCAGAAGCAGTTCTATCAAAGCAGTGCATAGCCCAGAAACTTTTTTTTTTAAACTAGCAAAGGCTAAATCCACCATGCAGCAGAGAAAACTGCCGCTTGTAGACTCCAAACTCCCTCCACACTATAGGTCAGACACACACCAGGTACCCACCACAGTAGCTCAAATCAGCAGGCTGCCTCTCACTTGACGGAGACAAGTAGAAAGCTGTTTTTAGGTCTATTTTAGAATCTTTTTTGTCAGGCTTTAGGTGGAAACTCTAGCCCCACATTGGGTGTCATATGTATTTTTAGTTTTCCAGCCTGGCCCAGAGTCAGGACAAATCTCTCTCACCTGCCAGGCCCATAGACCCTCAGACCCAACCAAGTAAACACATAGAAACTTATATTGCTTACAAACTGTATGGCTTGGCAGGCTTCTTGTTGTCTACTTCTTCTATCTTAAATTAACCCATTTCTACTAATTGATACTTTTCCACGTGGCTCGTGCTTGCCATTACATTACATCTTCCTTGTAATTGTTAAGGCTGGCAGAATCTCTCTCCAGCCTTTTACCTCCCAGAATTCTCTTCTCTCTTGTCCCGCCTATACTTCCTGCCTGGCCACTGGCCAATCAGAGCTTTATTTACACAGAGCAATATCCACAGCACTTCCCCTTTTTTTTTCTTTTTTTTTTTTTAAGGAAGGTTTTAACTTTTACATAGTAAAATTACATATAACAATACAATTATCAAGCAAGAATTACAGTTACAATATTAAAGAAAATATCCTATCTATCTTATATTTGTGAGTCCAAGGTTTGATATCTAATTTATCTTTTATCATTATAACCATCTAGTCTTTAACCACATCAAAGACCTCAGAAGGATATAATATTACCTGAGAACTGGGAGGAGGATGCAAGCAACTTTCGGGAGTCTTGCTGGGTAGACAGAGACAGCCGGCAGCCTGGACAGTCACCTAATGTTCCTTTATAAAGTTGGGGCATTTGTCTTCAGCCCACAGGGCTAGAGCCTCTTGGTCATTTTTTTTCAGTGTCCTGTAGAATGTCTGGCAGTTTTCTCTGCGAAGCAGGAACCTGAAGGACCATTTTGTCAAGCAAAGTTCAGTGGTCACCTTTCTATGGGTCCTGCATGTCCAGTTGACCAAGCAGTTCAGGCAAGAACAGTTTCTTGCCCAAATGGCTATTTTTGCCAAGGTGAAGATAAATTTCGTATGAAGTGTCTTCAATGCCCATCCTCCTCTCTGAAGTAAATTGGTGCTGCCAGGAGCAGACATGTCTCACTGTCCAGAAAGTCTAAATTTTAAAAATACTTTAAATGCCATATTCTGTAGGTCTTTGAAGTGTTTGAAGATTACCTGTCTATCTGAAATATATCTATGTATACCTAGAAAACTTAACATGACTATAAGTTTGATTATCATAGAAGACTAATTGATCTGTATTTCTTAATTATCCATTACAATCTAAATGAGTTGCATAAACATAATACCTCAAATGAGAGTAGAAATATATATACTGTATAACAAAATTAACTTTAAGTTTGTATCAATAGACTAATATCTATACCAATGTAAGACATTTTAAACAAGTTCTTGTTCTTTAAAAGCTCATTAATCTACCCTTTCATCCTATATCTATATCATATGCCCTATTTTTCTTTAGAAAGAGATCGCATTTATAATCAACCCAATTTAAAGAAAAACACTGGTTTTTCTCTGTCCCACACCAGAGGGCTCTTCTGATTTGGGACACAAGAATCTCTTAACCTTTTCTTTTAACAATATGCTTGGGTTTACAGAAGGAGTGAGCCAATTCCATGTCCAAAGCCAGCTGGGAATTTGGGTGTAGCTTCTCTTACTACTTCCTGCTGGAGGGTGGCACTGTATCTTATGGGGACACAAAGAAAATTTTAGGATTATGGAGTAGTCTGTGAGGGTAAACCTCTGAGCCAGTTGCCTTGAAACCATTCTGGATGTTGGATCATCTGGGCCATGGTGTCTTCGGACACCTTTCGGGTAGTCTTGGCTGGTCAAAACTGATGTATCTTCATCTGGAACAAATCCACAGCCTCTGGCTTTCAGTGGAAACAAAAGCAGAGACTCTTTTCCAAAGCAACATATCCTTATATCTAATCTTTGAATTCAAGGTACCTTTAAAATATATATATTTGTTTAACTCAACAGCTTTTATGATCAAATCTTTTTCTGTAGTTAAAAATCCCAAGACAACATAAACCAGATTTTCTGTGTAATATCCATCTTTGTAAGACTGAAAGCCTCTGTGGCTGCTGGCTCTGCCCACATCAGCTCCCCAACATGGCGGTGGTACAGTTTACCGCCAGCTCTAGGTCTGGAGCCATGTGTACCATCAACTATCAGAAGCAGTTCTATCAAAGCAGTGCATAGCCCAGAAACTTTTTTTTTAAACTAGCAAAGGCTAAATCCACCATGCAGCAGAGTAAAGTGCTGCTTGTAGACTCCAAACTCCCCCCACACTATAGGTCAGACACACACCAGGTACCCACCACAGTAGCTCAAATCAGCAGGCTGCCTCTCACTTGACAGAGACAAGTAGAAAGCTGTTTTTAGGTCTGTTTTAGAATCTTTTTTGTCAGGCTTTAGGTGGAAACTCTAACCCCACGTTGGGCACCATTAGTAGTTAGAGTTTTCTTGCCTGGCCCAGAGTCAGGACAAATCTCTCTCACCCGCCAGGCCCATAGACCCTCAGACCCAACCAAGTAAACACACAGAAACTTATATTGCTTACAAACTGTATGGCTTGGCAGGCTTCTTGTTGTCTTCTTCTTCTATGTTAAATTAACCCATTTCTATTTATCTATACTTTTCCACGTGGCTCGTGCTTGCCATTACATTACATCTTCCTTGTCATCATCAAGGCTGGCAGAATCTCTCTCCAGCCTTTTACCTCCCAGAATTTTCTTCTCTCTTGTCCCGCCTATACTTCCTGCCTGGCCACTAGCCAATCAGAATTTTATTTATACAGAGCAATATCCACAGCATCCCTCAGCTATCTTTGTTGGTGAACAATCACATTCAAGTCAGTGCTTTTCAATCTTCCTAATGCTATGACCCTTTAGTGCTGTTCCTCATATTGTGGTAATCCCAACTATAAGATTATTCCATTGCTTCTTCATAACTGTAATTTTGCTACTATTATGAATTATAATTTAAATATCTGATATGCAGGCTATCTGATGTGCGACCCCTGTCAAAGGGTCCTTTGACCCCTCAAAGGGGTCTTGACCCACAGGTTGAGATCTGCTGGTTCTGGTGGATCTACTTGACACTTTATCACTTCATCAACAAGGACTCCAAACATAGTCTGAATTATGATGATGATTTTTGTTGTTGTTGTTGTTGGCTAAAATATGTCATATGAAATGCTAAAAATTCTAAATCTTTTAAAATATATAAAACTTAAAACATCCTTCCCCCATATGGGTCACACACAGTTTTGGCAATGATCTATGACTAGTACACTGAGTTTAGAGTATCAAGAAAATGCATTTGAGTCTTCTGCAAGAGGATAAGTGAAAAGTTACTTAAGGAACCATGGGTAATTCAGGCAGATGCATTGCCAAAAAGCACCCCTTGAATAGTCAAGGACAATGAAAGCTTCATCCTTCTAGTTACCTGCCCATCTTACAGGCAGCATCTCTACCAACATCTTCTCTCCCAACCCCTAGCTATTGTTTACTCTTTCATTCCCTTTGGGAGGAGCCTCATAGCACTTGTAAATTTCATAAGCTTCCTAAATCTTGTCAGCTTCTTGTTGTCCAGAGGTAACCTTCCATCTAGGGATGGGGGTTGCAGGGAGGTGAGAGGGCTTGAAAGCTCGTCTTTTAAATTGGCCCTATTATGCTTGTGTTTCTCCTGTTCCAAAGTTTTTCTGCTGAAGTTCTAAGCTTCAATAGAATACTATTAGCAGATGAAGCCTAAGACAGGTAATTGAGTGATGCACACAGACCTCATTAATGGATTAATTAATAGAGCAATAGAGCTACTGTCTGTATGAGAAGAGATCCATATAGTTATTTTCTGTTAACCAGGAGGAAAGTATCCATCAAGAAACTGACTATAATCTTGTAGCTCCATCCCCAGATCTGTGAAAAAAAAAAATCCATGCTTATTGTTTAAGCCACCCAGTCTAAGGTTTTTTTTTTTTTTAATAGCAGCCTGAGATGTTTATAACAGCATGTGCATTGCTTTCTCATCACTTGTGATCAAATACCTGACTTTAAGCCACTCAAGGGAAGAAAGGCTCACATTACAGAAGAAGGCAATCCATCATGGTGAGGAATGCATGGTAGTGGGAGTGACTCCTCCTGTGGCAGCAATGGGGACATCAAGAAAGGAGATCATCAGTTTTACTCACTGCAGGAGCTCAACCTATGGAATGGTGGCACCCACATTCAGAGTGGGCCTTCTCTCCTCAGTTAATTCTCATAGCAAATGCTTTCGAATATATGAGTAGAGGTGTGTCTGCTTAGGTGATTTCAAATTCAGTGAAGTTGACAATGAAGATTGACCGTCAGAGGTTTTAAGAACATTGTCTTTGTGTACACCTGTCTGCTGTACAAACACATAGCCATTCTTTGTCAAATAGGATTGGAAAGTTCTCTATATAAGTGCACAGAGCAGTACTATAGGACGCCCAATAACCTTGATGTGCTATGTAATGAAAATAAGATCAGGAATATTTGGATCACTAATGCATGCAAATGCACTGGCCACCTTAGGTTAAAGAAATAACGGGTGATGGAGCAGTTGATTTCTTCTTTCTCCTCTCCTCCTCCTTTACCTCATCTGACTCATTTTCATTTAGAACCCAGTAGACATATGAGTTTCCAAACCCATCTGCAGAATAATTCTTAGTCCTTTTTTATGCCATGACTCACTAATAGTCAATGACAGCAATAGTGGAAAAACACAACAGGAGGTGACAATTTCTTCTTAGAATTTGAGGATGAATGCTCAGCTATTTTTGATGCAAGGCTGTTCAGCTTTGGAAAAATGCAAATTGGGTAAAATATCATTTCAAAAGGAAGAATAGTGGCTTTGAATGTTTCTTAATTTAATAACTCTAGGACTCTGTGGACTCATAAATACCATTATTTACTTTTATCATCGATGTGGCAAAATAATTGACCAAAGTTATTTATGGGAGGAAAGAGTTATTTGGGGGTCCTGATTTGAGAGGGACATAGCCCATCACGGCTGGGAGTGCAACATGAAGGGCAGGATCAGTGGTGGCAAGAGCATGCAGTGAATTATGTATATGGCAGTGTTCTAGCAAACAGACAGAGCTGGAATGGAAACAGGAATAAGAAAAAATAATAAAGGCCCACCTCAAGTGACTCATTTCCTCCAGGCAGACCCCACTTCCCAGAGGTTCCTTAGCACTGCAAATTGTGGACAAAGTGTTCAAAGCATGAGTCGCTGGGGGCCATTTCCAATTCCAAACATAATAGCCGTGTTCTAGAAGCTATTCAAGCCAGTTACACTTTAAAGTGCATCTAATATGAATGGAATGACAAGCATATTAACAATCTTTTACACTAATAGTTCTGCCTCTGGCAGGTTGGTGCTGCTTGAGATATTCTGCCAATTACAGCATCTTGATAGTTTATTCCTTATGCAAATTATCTTTCTTTCATATATGCATATTTATTAATTCCCAAAGGCCTAAAGATAAATCAGCCCCTACACTACCATTCCTTGGGGATTACATAGTTCCTGATAGCCACTCTACTTCAGAAAACTGAGTTATAACACTCACTACCTACAATACCTCTTTGGTTCCCAATCTACAGTCTTTATCATTTGAACAGACTTTCAAACAGATTCTTTCATTCAATTTTCAAATTCTGTTTCAATAGGACCTGGTTCTGGATTGATACTGAATTTGTACTGTGTTCATCATTGATCTGACACTAACTGGAAATGAACTATAGGATAGAGTGCATCAGAAAGATTCTATTGGCAACAAAAGACTATGTATCCTCACCCTTGAGGATGCTGAAATGTTCCAAACAGTGTGCACAGAGACACTGGCCAGCACAGCTATACCAGTAACACACTGAAAAACTAGGAAACCCAAGCGCTGACATACATCTAGTCCTCTGAGTCCATAGCCCCAAGAGCCCCAAGTAAGAGGTCAGTCACAAGTTCTTTGAGGTTGATATTGAAACCAGATTTACATTTTTACCTCACTGGTGGTTAAGTTGAAGAAGTAATAAAATTCAGAATAGATTGGTGAGCTTCTAGTGGGTGCTTTAAAAATGTATGGAAGCTGGGCACTGGTGGCGCACGCCTTTAATCCCAGCACTCGGGAGGCAGAGCCAGGTGGATCTCTGTGAGTTCGATGCCAGCCTGGGCTACCAAGTGAGTTCCAGGAAAGGCACAAGCTACACAGAGAAACCCTGTCTCTAAAAACCAAAAAAAAAAAAAAAAAGTATAGACATATATATATGCATGTATGTATTTATACAGACATAAATTAAACTTACATAAACAAATATATAGAAGAGTAAATGATTATATTATGTACAGGTATATGATGTGTGTTTATATAAATATCCTCATATATATCAATCAGTCCACTGGGATATCTTCACATAGCTATATATCAAGTCAACAGAATGTTTCTTCCCCCACTTCTCAGCATGTTCATTTGCATTTGTATCATAATTTCTTCTTTAAAAATTTTTCTAGATACTTAATTTTTAAAAATAGTTCTCAAAAATAGTCATGCTGAGGAGACAGGAGCTGGCAGTGTGACTCCTTTGGCTGGACCACACCTCTGGGGATGCCTGACACTGATAGAGAATGTCTACCATAATCTCTTGGGAAACATGAGGGACAGCAGTAAAGTGATACCTGATCTCTGAATGTGTGTCTCTCTGTTCAGCCTTGTAGAGACCCGAAAAGAGAAGGCTGTCCCTCTGTCTGGAATCTTGCCACATTCTGTTGTTCTAAATAATGTACACGTGACATTTTCTCTGAGGGTCCCATGTCAAAGACATGACTGTCCTTCCCAGTGCTAATAGCAAATTCCTCAGCATGCACAAAGGGTCTGGAGATTCTCAGTATTCCAGCAATAAAAAGGCCAAGTGGTAATGAGGTGAAAGCAGTTATATAGAGGAAAGAGAATGTCTGAGATCCCCCACTATTCCATCTGCTGCCATGTGTATCTGTGTGTGCCTGTGTGTATGTCAGTGTGTGGGGGGTGGTGGTGGTGCTGTAAGCCCCTGGACATTAGCCCTTTCTTGACATTAGAGTATGGCTGCCTGGGTGACAGTCAGGTGTAGTTAGAGTTTTCCTGCCTGGCCCACAGTCAGGTCAAATCTCTCTCAACCACCAGGCCCATAGACGCTCAGACCCAACCAAGTAAACACACAGAAACGTACATTGTTTACAAACTATATGGCTGTGGCAGGCTTCTTGTTATTTGCTTCTTCTATCTTAAATTAACCCATTTCTGTTAATCTATACTTTGCCACGTGGCTTGTGGCTTACCATTACCTTACATCTTGTCATGGTGATGGCTGGCAGCATCTGTCCACTTAGCCTTCCTATTCCCATAATTCTCTTCTCTCTTGTCTCACCTATACTTCCTGCCTGGCCACTGGCCAATCAGCACTTTATTTATACAGAGCGATATCCACAACAGTCAGGTGGCCTTCTATTCAAGTATAGATTTGAATCCTGCTTTAGGCTTCCACAGGGGCTGTTTGATTATTGCACTCAGAGTACTGTATGACCCTGCCTCTTTATGAAATTATGTTCGTTAAGAATTCAATGCTAGGACTGAAGAGATGGCTCAGTAGTTAAGAGCCCTTGCTTCTCTTACAAAGAACTCACATAGCAGCTTGCAGTTGTGGTGCCAAAATGTGGGGCACAAGTTTCCACCTAAAACCTGAGAAAGCTTAAAAAAAAAAAAAAGAAAAAGATTCTAAAACAGAGCTATAAAACCAGCTTCCTAGTTGTCTCTCTCAGGGAAGCCACAGCCTGCAGGCTTGAGCTATTCTATGGTGGGTTCATGGTGTGTGGGCTTGACCTGCAGCCTAGTCAATTCCCACCAAGGTACACAGAGGCATCTCCAAGCTGCACATTACGTTGAATGGTAGATTTAGCCTTTGCTAGTACAGACACACACACACACACACACACACACACACACACACACACACACACACACACACACACACACACACACACCACACACACAAGAGGTTTCTGGGATACATGCTGCTTTGATAGAGGCATAAACCCACTGCCTCTCAGAGTCAGTGGACAGCATGGCTCCCAGAGCTGGTGGTGAATTATCCGCCATGTTAAAAAACTAAGATGGGTGGATCAAGCAGCCAAGGCTACTGCTTTGGTGCTAGCCACTGCAGTTTAAAACAATAGATTCACAAAAAGGCAGATTCAGATGGAATAAGACTTTAAATGGTTTACCATGTGTGTAAAAATGTACATAGGCTTAGAAGAAAGAATAAAATGAATATAGGCAGTTATGTAAAGAAATAGTTTTAAAAAATAAAGTCTTTATTTATTTATTTGGAGCTGAGGATCGAACCCAGGGCCTTGGCTTGCTAGGCAAATGCTCTACCACTGAGCAGTTGCCTTGCTTACTGACCTTGACCTTGATATCCTCCCTATGCTAATTCCCTGACGGGTTCCACCCTCCTGAATGCTTAAGGGAAGTTCCTTGTCTGTATATCTGCATATTGGACTTTGACAGCTTAGATGCAAGATTGTAAAACTTAGGTAGCAAACTTCTGCCCTCCGGGGTTCTCCCATTATGCTGTAAGCCTGTATTTAAGACCTCTTCCCTCCTTCAATACATGACATTTGGCATTCAAAAAAATAAACAAATAAAGCCTTTAAAGAGACAGTAAAGGTAATACAAAAAATAAGCCATGTAAAGATGGCTATTACACAGAGAATCTGGATTATATTGTCTTTGGGTTTTTTAACTGCAGAGAGACATTTGATTGTAAAAGCTGCTGAGGTAAATATATAGTACTTTAATTTCAAAATTTATGAATAAGGATATGTTGCTTTGGAAAAGAGGTTCTGCTTTTGTTTCCACAGAAGATGAGAACCTGTGGATTGTTTATAGGCTCATATGGTTTGTTTGAGGAAGATCCCCTGAGAGGTCCCCAGATGATCCAACATCCAAAATCAGTTTCAAGGCAACTGGCTCAGACAATGCAACATCACAGACTACTCCAGTTAGGACTTGACCACAATTCTTAATTTTCTCTGGATCCCCATAAGATTATCAGTGCCCACAACCAGCAGAAAGTAGTATGAGAAGATATGCCCAAATTCCCAAAGTACTGTTTATAAATGTTTATTTTTGTTTGAAGGGGGTTGATTATAAAGGCAATCTCTTTCTAAAGATATGCATTAGATATGATAGACTAAAAGGGTAGAGTATTGAAACTGTTTTTAAAGAGCAACAAGTTGTTTGAAATGTTTTACAATGCTATGGATTTTAGTTTATTGATACAAATTTAAAGTTAATTTTGTTATACTGTACTACTCTTGTTTATTTTGTTTGTGGAACTCATTTGAAACTGTAGTGTATAGTTGAGAAATACAGAGTAATAATTAGTCATCTATGATAATCAAACTTATGTCATGTTAGTTAAATTTTCTAGGTATACATAGATATATTTCAATTAGGTAGGTAATCTTCAAACACTTCAAGACCTGCAGAATATGGCATTTAAAATGTTTTAAAAACTTAGACTTTCTGGGCAGTGAAACATGTCTACTCCTGGTAGCACCAATTTACTTCAAAGAGAAAGATGGGCATCAAAGACACACTAGATGGAATGTATCTTCTTCTTGGCAAAAATAGCCATTTGGGCAAGAAACTGTTCTTGCCTGGACTGCTTGACAAAATGTTTTATCGACTGGACATGCAGGACCCATAGAAAGGTTAACACTGAACTTTGCAAGGTGATATGGCTCTTTGGGTTCCTACTTTGCAGAGGAGAATGCCAGATATTCTACAGGACACAGAGAAAAAAATGACTGAGAGACTAGGCCAATGGGCTGAAGATGGATGCCCCAATGTTACAGAGGAATTTGTGTAACTGTCCAGGGAGGCAGCTGTCTCTGTCATTTCTAGAGTTTTTGAAGTTGCTTACAATGCATTTCCTGTTTACTTAGGTAATACTATATCCTTCTAGGGTCTTTGATGGAGTTTAAGACTAGATAGTTATAATTGTAATTTTCCTCAGTTATGGTAAAAGATAAATTAGATATGAAACTTTAGACTCACAAATATAGGATAGATAGAAAATTTTTTTCTTTAATTTTACAAAATACAAATAGACTAGATATTGTAACTGTAATTCTTGCTTGATAACTGTTTTGTTATATGTAATTTTAATAGCTTAAAGTTAAAACCTTCCTTTTGTTTAGACAGAAAAGGGGAAGTGATGGGGAATGTCTTTCTGTATGCCATGAATATGTATTGCTCTGATTGGTTGATAAGTAAAGCTATTTGGCCTATGGCAAGGCAGCTTAGAGGGAGGTAGGAAATTCAAAGAGAGAGACAGAAAGAAGGCTGCGAGAGAGGCCAGTGAGCCACCTAAGGAGCAGGTAATGGGAATCAGATAAAGCCATGGAACATGTTGTGATACATAGATTAATAGTTATGGGCCAATTTAAGATATAAGAGCTAGCTGGCAAAAAGCTTGAGCCATGGCAATGCAGTTATAATTAATATAAGCCTCTATGTGTTTACTTGGGGGATGTGAGTGGGAGAGATTTTTCCGACTGCCAGCAGACTGGGACACAGGATATCTTCCAGCTACACAGTTGTCTATAAGTTCAGCTATAGGGGGCTCCAACACCCTCCTCCAGGTATCAGTCACTCTGGTGCACTGACATAGATTCAGACAAAACACTCATCCACATAAAATAAAAGTTAATTGGTCTTAAGAAATAGTTTTTAAAGATTTCAGGGCCTAAGTTTGTAAAACTGCAAATCTTTAAGAGGTTGGAAGAAACTATGAAGGAATCTTACTCTATGTGCATAGATAGCATGTCCCAATTTTCTTTCTTTCTCAACTTTCTCATCCTCTTGCAAAAAACACTGTCAATGACAAACTCTACTTTACCTCTCTCTGTTCAAACTGTAGCTCTGAGGCCAGCCTTCCCCTTGTTTCCCTGTAACATTGCTCTGTAAGAGGCTGTTGACCACAGGAAAAGTCCACTTGCCTTTTCCTATCCAGTACTGGCTCTTGTGGGATGGGTATGTCTCTACAGTTCTAACTGCTCCTCAGAAGAGAAAGTGAGGCTAATCTATGACATTCTTCCCCTTGAATGCTATTGTAGATCTCCCTTGCAGAGCTGCTCAAGGGCTTGTGACTACATACTTATACAGGGTCATAACTTCAGAAGGAATGGCCCTTGTTTTAAGGCTATGTGGCTGCCAACTTGAAATCTTTAATGCTCTTGAGTAAAAGGCCCTGAAATTTCATCTTTAACTGCTCTTGGCAACTTATGTAGCTGGCTCTGTCAATGCAGCTGACTTCTATTCTGAGAATGAAAAGAGAGGTAGCAGGTACCCCATGTTTAAGAGAGTAAGAAAGAGGCCTGAATACCTCACCATCTTTTGGTTAAAGGAAAAAGAAACTGATTTCTCAGCATCTATTCATGACTCCTTCCCACAGGATGCCTGCATTTGCCTTATGGCTCTTCAGCATTAGAGAGATGACAGGACTTTCTTTTATTCATTCTGAGGCTGAGGCTGAGCACTGAGACATTTATCAAAAATTATTAGGATGTGATAGTGACTTGTTGGACTTTGAAGCTCTGATGAAAGGCCCTGGGGAAACAGTGGTTTGAGTTAATACTGAAAAGAACTCAAATCTTGTTTCCTCCAGTACTTACCCTTCTGACTTGTATTTCAAAGCACCTAGACATTGTAATAAATTCTCTGTTGGATTTCTCTCCATGGGGAAATAGAAGATTTTGCTTTAACTCTTAATCAACTTATCATTTACTTATTCGTGACATGAAAAATTTATCTCTATTCATTTGATAAAGAATGCTATTAAATTTTTTGTCTTTGATTTTATAGAAATGATTGGGAGCAATATACAGAACTATACTTGGGGACTGTGTATGTAGCTCAGTTGTTAAGAGTGCTTGGTTCAATTCCTAGCATTACAGTAAACTGGTGTGGTGGACACCTGTAATCTTGGCACTTGGGAGGTAGGTGAAAGAAAAAGAATTGGGGGTTCAAGGTCATCAGGGCTCCATGGCAAGTTCAAGGCCAGCCTGGGTTACATCTCTCTCTCTCTCCTCTCTCTCTCTCTCTCTCTCTCTCTCTCTCTCTCTCTCTCTCTCTTTCTCTCTCTCTCCATGCATGTGAATATGATGTAATTCTATTTTAATTAATATTAGTATAAAACAACAAAACAGTAAAACTGCATTCATAAGTATCTTTAAAAGTTTGAGGTTCTTGTGCTAGATCCACAATGATAGACAATTTTATGTGTGAATGTAGTTCAGTTCCCACAAGTTTTGATGGTCCCTAGAGAAGGCCTTGTTCTTTCCTCCTAATGTTCCCATTGCAGCATATGGCTCGGAATACAACAACACTAACAGACATTCATTGAAAGCATAGCATTGAAATGAATGTTTTAGAGACTGACTCATACTCTCCAGTTTAGGCTAGCCTAGAATTCACTTTGCACACTAGATTGGACTCAAACTTATAATAATCCTCCTGCCTCAACTTCCCAGATGTCTGGATTATAGGTGTGATTCCCCACATCTGCTCACATTTTCCCTGAATTTCAATATAAAGGACCTCTCTTTTGAAAACTAGTTTTAGGGTTTAGAAAATGGCTCAGCTGTTAGGATGTTAGGAATACTTTCTGCTGTTTCAGAGGACCCAAGTTTGGTTCTCAGCACCCATGTTGAGTGGCTCACAACTGCCCATGACGTGAACTCAGTGGGGTATGAAATCCTCTTCTGGCCTCCTTGGCACCCCATACATGTGGCATACATCCACATTAACAGATACAACAAGCATACCCATAAACAAAAGTAAAAATAAGCCTTAAATATATTCTGTTTTATAGCAGATTATACTATTTATTAATATGTGTCAGCTCATAAATTACCTATATTAATCCTTATACCAGCCTAATGCATTGTAGTAATTAAATCTGTCCATTTTGTAGATGGACAGCTGAAGCCCCAGTAACTCACATGCCATTCACAAGTCGACCTAGATATTTTTGAATTGTCTTAAGAGAGTCAGCAAGGATATAACCTAATTATGAATAAGTAACTTTTGATTTAAGTCAAGCTGTGGAGTAATAAAACAATTAATTTATAGTTAACCACAGAAAATAAAATCCATGTAAGCAGAAACACAATGCAACATTATAAAGTGCCTCTCACTGATTCCCCACTAAATGAAGACTAGATAGAGAGGGAGATTACAGGGAGGACACCTTCTGCCAAAGTGCTCAATGAATTTAGGTAATTCAGCTCCAAAGGAAAATGCCTTTGGGGAAGTGGGAAATTAAATAATTTGAGGTAGAAAATGACAGTTAGCTTTTGGTGCTTCCTGAGTCAACATTAATGTATTTCCCACTTTCAATAAATATTAGCTGAGAAATATGGATTAATACAACAAATGAATCCCCTGTGGAGATAAATTCCAAAAATGCCACAGATACATACTCTTAAAAACTTAGAGACTGTATCCACTTCTTTTGTATGAGCTGCACACAGTGACTTTCTTCATGAAAATACAGCATAGAAAAGGAGGGGAAAAAAACATCTAACTTCACTGTGGAAAACCCTCATAACAACACGGCTGGGAGGTCAATTCAGTATTATGCTAGTAGACCTTCTTGGCACGATGTTATGCAGATCTATTTTATTCCCTTGGCCTTATACATCTTAAATCCAAAAGCCCAGGCTAATGGTGAGACCGCTATCATGCAAATGTCACTGAATGGACATTTATCAAAACACACAAAACTGTCAAAACAGTCAAAATCGTGCCTCTTAGAAAGAGTCATGGTGAAAAAAACCTTAGAGAACCTGGACGAGGGCCTGGAACACAAGAAGGAAAAGATAAAATAAGGAGATTTTTAAAAGTCATTGGCAGTATACTAATATCAGGTTATTAATTGAGACATATTTAAGAAGCCAATAGGAGAGAACCTTGCTGTACTATTTCCACAATTTCCTACATATTTAAATCTATTCCAAAAATAGATTTTAAAGAGTGAAAGTGAGTTTTACAGCTTTTGAAATCTGGTTAAATGACTTGATTAAATGCTCTTGTTGGGCAAGTTTTGCTGTAACAGAAAGACATGCTTGGTAAACATTTTCATAACAACTTCAATGATGATTACTGTCTATAAATTGGGAGGCACCATGCTGTCTCATAATGAACCTTCTGCCTCTAGGGACCACTCTCTTCAGATTGATGTCAGGGATCCAGGTGTGGTTAGAAGCAGCAGATGGTGTCTGATGGCCAGGCTGTGACTTCCAGTCTCTTAAAGCCCATGGAGTGAGGCATTCTTTTGAATAATCTTGAAGCACGGGCTGAAAAAGCTGATACAACCTAATTTGGTGTGCTCCACATGAGTTAATGGGTGACATAGCAGCTATTTTCTGTCACATGGCACTAACTGTAATGAATTCTACATGTTTGATATGGATGATTCAAAATGGTCATCCAACATTCTTACATGAGACTCCCAGTATGACTTCTTTATCATTCCCTGGAAATGGCAAACATGCATTTTTAATTTTAGGAAAACTATGATTTGCAACTTTTCTATCAATGCTTTGGAAATTGAATGAGATCAGTAAGCATTGTGTGAGATCATAGATGAAGGTTGACTAAAGTAACATCATGTCAGCAAAGGCTTTATGTGCTGTCTTGATGATACAGATCAAAGATCTTCTGTGGTAAGTATATAATCCTGTCTGAAATAGGGTAGAAAGATCCAGAAATCTGACCATGTTTTAATATCAAATGTAAAGTTAACTTTGGATATAAATCAATGATCTCACATCTGAAAAAATAATTCAAAGGTTTTGCTTATCTAACATGATGTTATAAATTTACCAATGACATCATAGTTTCCATTGTATATAAAATAGTTGGAAGGAAATAGGAAATTAGAAAACCCAATTCAGAGCAGCAAAATGCAGGGAAAAAATGGCCTTACATTTTCCGGTCCTATATTTTTAATAATAAACAATGAGAGATAAACATGGAGAAGATTCTACAATCAATTCCTCAGCACCTAAATAGTGATTATATAGTGCTTAAAGGGTTAAAGATTATTTAACTTTGTTTTAACTACAGGTTCAGTGCTAAAAGTGCTTGTGGCCAAGCTTGGATCCTTGGGAGTCATATGGTGGAACTCTCGAAAGTTGTCTTATGACCTCCACATATGTGCTCTGTGCAATTCACACATGCTGCCACAACTCACATAAGTAAATGTAGTAAAAAT
The DNA here is from genome assembly GCF_903995425.1 of Onychomys torridus. NCBI lineage: Eukaryota > Metazoa > Chordata > Mammalia > Rodentia > Cricetidae > Onychomys > Onychomys torridus. The sequence goes on along the minus strand of NC_050465.1, from coordinate 47,185 downwards.
TTAGGTAATTTTCCAAGTGATATCTTAATATTTTTACCCTAAATATGTGCTATATTTACAATTAAATAAAACTTTTCTAATATCATAAAATATCTTAACTAAAATGTGTTAAATGTTTATGATTCAATATGTTTAGAGCAAGATATACTGTAAACATTTGAGATTTAGTCATATGTTTTTATAGTCCTGATATAATAATGCTTATCACCATGATAGGATACAACATTATTGGTTCTAAATCAGATAATCTCCACTTTAGCAGTATTCATTGCTTTTAAGTAAAGATTTCCTAAGCAAACTGAGTTTTCCCCAGATTATCAGAAGATGTTAATATATGCAAGGGAATATTGGGCTTCTTAGAAGTCTTAATAACCTTTATTTATATTACATTCATTTATTTTGTATATTAACTATTATTCAAAAACACTAGCTTGAGTATTATTTTTCCTATAAATAAAAATGTATGAAAGAATACTTGGTAATTTTGTATATATCATACAGATTACTGAAATACAGGCTGGAGTAATATGGATCAGGGAGGCTTCTAGAAAATATTCCCTGCCTCTTGTATTATCATCTATCTCAGTTTATGTCATATTCTTTATCCCTTTATTTTTCCTTTTATCTACAACTAAATATACTTAAATTATGTGTCAAGAACCGGGCCATCTTGGCCTTACTATGCTAAACAGAGTCTGAGTACAGAGGTTCTGTATTTCTTACTTTGGAATTTCTATCTTGGAAGATGGATGAAATAATGATTTTTTTTCTTTTTTTTTTCCTGTTTGTTTGTTTTGAGACATGGTTTCTCTGTGTAACCACTCTGGTTTTCCTAGAACTCACTTTGTAGACCAGGCTGGCCTTGAACTCATAGAAATCTACCTGCCTCTGCCTCCAAATTCTGAGATTAAAGGCATGTGCCACCTCTGCCTAGCTAGACATCATTGCTAGAAGAATTTCTAAGAACAATATTTGTTTATTGACTTCTGGTTTTATTTGGGAGAGGGGTATGTATTGGGTTTATTCTCTGAAGTAGATAATAGGGTTTCACAGAAAGAAAAATATAACACACAAATAGTAGAGGAATAGGTGGTTGGCATAAAGAACAGTTTTAAGCTTCTTTACCTGCACCTAACTAATAAACTGGTTCAAGGGTTCAAAACAACTTTTCAGTAAAACCCATTCCAGTTCCATGCTGTAACCGGGTCAGCTTGTAGTCGTGCGCAACAGACACAGCTGGGTTTGTTTTCCTCCCTCCTTTTGAACAGTGTCTAAGAAGGAACAGCCAACAGGGGATGGGAAGGAAGAAGACAGGTCTGTTTCCTGCAAGCAGGTGAAGATGGATGTATCTGACAATCTGTCTGCATTAAATTTCAGCAGCCCCAAAGCTCTTTTTGAAAGTTTAATCTCACCTATCAAAGTAGAGACTTTTTTCAAGGAATTCTGAGAACAAAAGCCAGTGAAACTGGCCACATATTACCAGTCTTTGTTCAGATTCTCAGATCTGAATAGGCTCTACCTTCTAGGGAAGTACTATGGGAAAGATTTGAACGTCTGCTGGTGCATCAATGGGAAGAAGAAGGTTTTAAATAAGATGGCACAGTACACTTCCTTCAGCTGAGAAAAGATTTTGATCAGAAGAGGGCAACAATTCAGTTTCACCAACCACAGAGATTGAAGAATGAGTTTTGGAGGATCCAGGAAAAGTTGGAATGTTATTTTTGTTTCTTAGTCTTTTGTTTCCAGATGGTCTGCAAGGGTCCTCAGAAAGCTGTTCAACTTTCTTTTGCAGCAGTTGGGGTTTTCACCATGAGCAACTTCAGGGACTTTCCAGTCCTTAACGCCACATCTTCCTTTACAATGTCAAATACAAGCCCAGAAATGGAATTCAATAGGAAGTCTCCCCATGAATGATTCTGCTAGGTGCTAATGGTCACGTGAGTAGAGTGGGCCAGGTCTGAAGGAGTCTCTGCCTGATGAATGGTCCCTCTGAGGAAGTACAACAAATCACCAGGCTTCAATATGAAGTTGTGTGTTGGTGTGCCAATCCGTTCCTCGGGCTCCACACTGTACTCACATGCCAGTTGGGGAGTAGAGGAGCCAGTGTTTCTCTCCCTCCAGCTGCAGGATTAAAAACCTCAACATCATCATGATGAGGAGGGAGAGCCTGAGATCCTGCTGGAGTCACGTATACATTCAAGCCAGAAAAGAACTGCTGTCATCAAACATGAAGAAGGATTTTGTCATGTAAAGACTCCAACCCCCTTACTGTGAGGAAACTGGAACAGATGTGTTGGAACCAGGTGATAAGTTCCCAACGTTGGGCAGCATAATAAGACTGCAGTTTAAAGACCATGTTGTCCTCACAGCAGGGCCAGATCAGAATCAATCTGAATATCAAATTCTGATAGAACAAGGTGCAGATGGTTCAAGGAAGAAACTCTCACGGATACATTGACATAAAAAACAGTAATGTCAAGTATCAACAGCTGTATATGTAACTTTGTGCCCAGTGAGTAAATTTTACTGGAGGACCAAGGCTTTAAGATTTTCATTGGGACTAGATTCATGGACTTCAATTTCCTCATGGAAGTCACATATGGATGCTCTGAAGCAAATCTGGAGCGATTTAGCAGTGCCTATCAAGGACCTGAAATTTCACACAGATGAAGAAAAGAGCAACCTGGCAGTGTCTTTCTGGACAGAGTGTTTAATCCAAGTACTCTAGTGCCTGTATACAGACAACTATTATTTTCTATGCACATATATTCAGTCAAGAGAATTCTGATGAAAAAAAAAAACATTCCAGAAATGATAAACAAAACAAAAATTCTCAATGAAATAAGAGAATGGCCACAACCAGAAGACATATGTATTTGAGTGTGACATCTGCACTAAACCAGGTGAAAATACTAAAGGCCATGCGTACATTCTCAGATTCTTGTCAAGAAACAAAACTGAGTTTTACAAAGTTGCCTGACAGATAGATCAATTGGTTATGTCCCAGAGTCCTAGAACTATTGTTTGAGTGTGTCCTTAAAGAATTTTGAGGGACAGACTAGGTATGTGAAGCTGAAGGAGGACCCACGGTAACAGTACCATGTCTACTTGTCTGCATTACCTAGAAGTACATGACACCACAGACATCACAAGGGAGTCAAAGGTGAGCAGGGAACAGGCAGAACCATTGCCCTTAGATGTTGTTGGTACTTGGATACTGAAAACTGAGAAACGTGCTACCAAAGCAAAGAAGGAACATGAAAAAAAGATGTGCTCAGTGTCTGACGCCGTGAAAGGCTTGCCATACTATGCAAGGTAAGAGTTATAGACATTTCCAGTTGCTTCTCTTTCTCCAGGAGCAGTCATCGTGAAACTTGTACAGAGATAAGGGGGAGGGGTGGAAATCCAGGGGAGGGAAATATAAGCAGAAGTCATGTGGAAGACATAATTGGCATGAAATGAGGCCAGCTGATTAAAAAACATCCAAATGAACACAAATAGCATTTCACAGTATGAAATAATCAAATGTGGCATATTTTGTCACTGCATTGTTTTTCAGGGAAAGCTCAAAGGACACGCTGAAGGAGAGATCACATGACAATAATTTTAGGAGACAAAATCCAAACTGGCTGTGAACAGAAAAGAGAAAAGAATATAACACAAAAAAATTTTAGAAATGAAAAAGCAAAAGCACACCAGAAGCTCCAAAAATAATGCAAATGTGATTCAATCCTTTTGCTTGGAAATTGCAAGAGCAGCAATCTCAGACTGAGAAGAGAGCAAAGGCAGGGCGTTATTATGGAGAATGCATGGATACAGTGCACAGGAACTCACGATACAAACCACAACAGAATTGAAAAATATGTTTTAAAATGGGAGGAGGAAACTTTTCTGACATAACTCTGTGAATGAGCAGGCTGAAAACGTATGTCTGTGAGGATAACTGAAATAGAGTAGTCAATAGTGAAGCACACTTTGAAATTCAAGAATAAAGGAAAACAGTTTTATACACAAGTAGGGTGAAAAAAAGATACCTTGGGGAGAGGCAAAGAAAATATGAAATGAATTTCAACATTCGGCACTCTCAGTACCAAACAATAAGGAGTAAATACTGCTGATCTCTCCAAATAACTGAGGAAATGATCCGGCACTGTTTAGAGAGATGGGACTGAGAGGACAATGTAGTTAATACTTCATACTTGGCCAGTCCACAGACTTCTAATAGATGATTAGTTCAAGGAATAAAATGTTAAAAAACAAAAAACTCTTCTCCAGAATAACAAACAAAAGAACAAAAAAGAAAAAATAACAAAACTCCCGAGAAACAAAGAAACAAACAGAAAACAAACAAGCAAACAAAACCAAGCACAGGCTGTCAAATGCTAGACCAATGATTTGCATCAAATTAACAATTTAGCAATGGAAAATCAGCAAAAGCTGGGAAAACTTTAAAATAAAAATATCCCACTTTATATATAAAACACAGAGATTGAATCCGTTTAGGGATAACCAAGAAGGAATAGAGATTAAAATCCAAAATTAGAAATGATATAGAAAGTGGTAAAAATGTTCATTTCTTTTGTAAAGATGTATTTATTTTGTGTATAAGTATATATGTCTGAGTGTATGTATGGACACAACAGGCATGTACCAGCTGAGGCCAGAAGAACACACTAACTGGATCCCCTCTCCTGTAGCAGGGGTTACAGGTATATGAATTGCATGATATGGGTCCTCTGCAAGAGCAGGAAGCGATCTGAACTTCCAAGCCATCTCTGCAGCCTCAATATTTGTTTATTAACTATTCATAGCAGAGTGAATATGTAGTAAAATAATAAAGATTGGTTGATGCTGTAGGTCAGTAGTGAGGCACTTACCTGGTCAGCTGGCAGGTATCTATCTACACTTATAGTCTCTCTCTCTCTGTCTCTCTCTCTGTCTCTCTCTATCATCTATCTATCTTTCTATCTTCTATCTATCTATCTATCTATCTATCTATCTATCTATCTATCTATCTATCTATCTACCATCTATCTCTATATCCATATCATCCTATCTATAGTTATACATATTCTGTATCTATATTTATTTCCATATCATTTAGCATATAACTAATAAAAACTTACATCAAGATCTTTATGGTTTCTCAATTTTTCCTTTTACAAAAATGTTGAGAATAATGTTAGGAACAATTATTTCTTTGATGAAGAAAGAACTTTGTTTTCTATATTTTAGCAACTCCTTCACTTCACTGAAATTCATTTTTGCTTGTGTTAAATACAAGTGTGATGAAATGTAGTACTCTCTAGAACAAAACCAGCAGAGACTCTTGGATTTGAACTTCTGACCAGCCTTTCTTCCTTCAGACAGGGAACTGTGGAATGGAGTGACAAATGGCAGAGACCATGGCATAGGGATCCAGTTATGCATACATTCCCCTCCAATGGGAGCTCTTCACACAAGCTGGTTGGTCTTGCTATGTTTACTTTGCTCTCTCCTTTGAGCAGTGAGGGTAAAGATAATGCATATCTCAGAGCCCTTCCCTAAAGAGGACCATGTCCATTTAAACAAACTATTGCTATTCCCTACAAACTGATCATAACAACTCTGTCAAGTTTCTATGGGTTTTATCTTATTCTTCTAGTTATTATATATTTAAAAAATAACATCAGTATTCATGAAAAATAAACAGTTTTAATCCAGTAAGATAACAGCCTAGGATCCAGCCAAATTTCCTAATACTTAATTTTCTGTTCTATTGTACTGGATGTTGGCATTATGACCCATTTAGAAGGTCTTTGGACTGTAAGAGCATGAATTGTTGAGACCAAGATTGGAAAAGCACAGGGACAAATATCCAAACGAAGGGAAGCACATGAATTATGAACCAAAGGCTGTGGAGCCCCCAGCTGGATCAGGCCCTCTGGATAAGTGAGACAATTGAATAGCTTAAACTGTTTGGGAGGCACGCAGGCTGTGGGACCAGGACCTGTCCTTAGTGCATGAGCTGGCTGTTTGAAACCTTGGGTTTACACAGGGACACTTTGCTCAGCCTGGAAGGAGGGGACTGGACCTGCCTATACTGAATCCACCAGGTTTAAATGAATCCCCAGGGGAGTCTTGGCTCTGGAGGAGATGGGAATAGAGGGGAGGGGCTGGGGGGAAGGTGGGAACGGGGATGGGAGGGGGGAGGACAGGGGAACCCATGGCTGATGTGTAAAATTAAAACACAAATATAATAAATAGCAAAACAGAAGGTCTTTGTCAAGGTTTATTGATACACTACGTAGCAGCTTAACATAGCTATTAAGTATTTATCTGTTCTATAAATATTTCCTTTGATCAATTGCATGTTTTGCATCTATCTTTGTGGTTGTACATTTAAGAACAACAACAAAAAAATGACAAGTGTTTGAAATCAACTAGAAGATAATCACTTAAAAAAAAGTCTTTCATAATAGTAAAAGTATTAGGGCACAGTACCTTAAATTGTTTTATCTCACACTGGCTTTGCATGTCAGTTACTGAGATGATTCCCAGGTATTTCAAATACTAACAGTGAATTTCTAAAATTTAAGTTGTTGGGAACTTCCTAGAGATTGCAGAGAATTAGGATGAATAATGCTATCAACTGTTCCAGCTCGTGGAGCTGGGTACCATGGGATAATATAAAGATGCAAATTTGGCCAGTTCACTCTGATTCAATAAGCACTGCCTGTCTGAAACATTCACTAAGGCAAAGAACTATGCATTAGATGGCTCTGAACCCCATCTCATGGATCCTACATACCAAGGACAAGATAAGGGTGAAAAACCTATTTCCTCTAAGAATCCCTTTGGTTAAACTTGTAAACAACTCATAAAAGAGGTTTTCATTTAAGAGATAAGATAATAATAGCAACATCACACAAAGTTGTTTTGAAAGGTGAATGAGCTGTCATACATGATGTCCAGGCATGCATATGATGGTCACTGATGGTCTCCTGCACTTTGAGTATTTTTTTTTCTTTAACAACCTAGAAGTGTTTGAAATCAACTAGGAGGTAATCACTTAAAAGCCATTCACAATTGAGGCATTACTTTGTATTAAATACCACTTAGAGATAAAGTCTAATATTCAGCATCTGTTATAGTAGCCATCATAATATTAACTACTATATTTTCATGAATATTGGTGCCTCAGGAACAGTTCTTGAGATTAACTTGGTTTTATCTTTTCTTTGATAACTGATAGGAAACAATCCCAATGTGTTTTAGCACTTGTAGGGACATGTTCATTTCATGGGAAATTTTAGAACCTACCATTTATTCTGTTTGAAATAAGAAGTGGTGTTAGCTAGCTAGCCCAATAGTATCTAGGAAGTTCTTAAATAAACCAAAAATTGAATGAACATGCCAAACCATAGAATTTAACATTCTGTCCTCTTAAATGTTGAATGTTCTGAAGGGAAATATCTTGGATACACTGACACAAGTCAGTGAAACCCAATGGAGAACCCTGAACCCATCACACCCACAATTTTCATAAAATATCTCTGGGAACACACAGTTGAGAGAGTGCTGGCTCAGTTGGATGTACATATGCAGAAGATGAAATTAGACCATTTGCTTATATCATAAATAAAAATGAATTTAAGATGAAGTAAGGACTAATTTGACTCAAGATCTGAAGCACAAAACACCTAGAAGAGACTTCTGATGAGATGGAGGATTTTATGGTGTCCCATTGCAACAGAGCGAACAAGGAGAGTCAGGAGTAAAATAGACTTAGTTCCAAAGGGTGTAAGACTGGAAGAGCCTCAGGAATCACCGAGGAGGTGAGAGGATCACTAGAAATCAGAGAAGCAGGGAGGGCAGGCAGCTCTGTCTATGACAGGAAGACGGGCTGAGAACAAACACCAAAGAGGCTTTGAGTGCCAAGACCACTTATGATCTTTTCCACCCTGACAGAAACTTAGATACAAAACATAAACAAAACACTGAAGGCTTATCAGGACCTAATTTCCCTTATCTAGAGGGAAATCAGAGGAGAATAACAGACATCATGGCCTTGTAAGGCAGAGGATATCTCATGTATGAAAACAGAACTAAATATATATAAGCTTTTCAGAATGGCCTCTATTCTGAGTGGACAACCTTGAATGAATCATTATTATTTTAAAAACCTTCAAGTAGATGAATTTACTCTACTTTTTTTTATCTTTATTAACTGGATCACTTCATCTAATAGGCATCACAACTAAGGACCATGGTAAAACTTTTAGGAAGGTTATCAGTATGCCAAATGTAATCCATGTCTGTTGAGTTTGGCACAACTCACACAGCAAGTGAAGCAACCTCTGCCTAGATGAGAGGCCAGAACATCTCTAAGACTCTCTGGGAAGGTGTATATTTAGTTTCCCACCAGGTACTTTTCTCTTCTTTCCTGCTCATGTGATATACTAACAACAAACCTGCCAGCATCTCCATAGAAACAAGCACAGATGTTCTAAAATAATGCCTATGGAAAAAAAATCCCTACCAACGAGCAGCCCTGTTATTTCTTTAATTAATTCAAATATTTTTCCATCAGCTCTTTCCCTTTGAAGTTGCAGACTGTTTTTCAATCTGAGATTCAGTTTCTTCCTTGTCACAGATACCAGTGATTTCTTTTGTCCCACTGTCTCAAGATTCAGAAATAAGAAGATTCTTAGAGTGTGTTATAACAGTTCATCTGTAATCACCATTTGCAGCCTTTTATCCTCCCAGGAAAGGTCACCCTAGTATTATATGGATGATGTCTTCTTTTCTCATATCCTGGATGAGCCAATGGATGTGGTTCCACCCTGCAAGTCTGAACCTTACACAACTGTTATAACAATTAGAAAATACCATCTGAAACATTTCCAACATTCACCGCTATCTATATGTCCTCCACAAGTATGACTATACATCTTAAGACCACAGTTATTTTGATATCTTCCCCTCTTTCCTTCATCTTTTGTTGTTGTTCTTCATGTGTATATGGTGTCTGAAATTTGACTTGAGTTAAGATATTACCTGCCTGATTCCTAGGTTGGGAAGGGGTTACATTTTATCCTTGTATTCATTTTTAAATTTTGTAAAATTTCCTATGTGTGAGAATGCGCTGGTGCTGTGCATACATCCATGTGTATGTTGCATGTTCCTGTATATGAGCACAGTGCACCTGTGGATGTCAGAGGGCATCCTTGGGTGTTTGTTGATTCTCATCTTCTACCTGTTAAAAGAGAGGATCTCTTGTTGCTAACCAGGCTGGCTGGCTTGGGGCTGCCAATGATTCCTCTATGTCTCCTTCCCATCACATAGTAGCAGTGTTGAGATTACAGCTGAGTGCTACAGGCATGTGGCTTTATGTGGGTTCTGTAGATCAGAGCTCAAGTTGTCATGTTTGCAGAGCAGACATTATAGCCATTGAATGATCTCCCCTTCTCTTTTTTGTTCTGTTCTTAAACTGTGCTAAGGAAATACCAATCAAGTGACAAGATGAGCTGACAAAAGCTTAATTCTGAAAGAAACTGCCATGTGGATTTTTTGACGGCATAAGTAAACTATCTCAGATGAGACATCCTGTCATTAGTAACCTATTAGAAATGATGCATGACATTGATTTATTTTCTAATTTTACCAGTAACAGTCACAAGAATTTGAATGAAACTGAGTCTCCCAGAATTCACATGGAAGGGAAAGAAAAAAGGCACAAATAAAATGCAGATTAATTCAGCAGGTGGAGTAAATCTTTAACAATGCTTTTCCATTTGCCAAATGGTGGCTCTCTTGAGAACCTAGCAATGGGAAGACAAGCTACACACACACAGCCATCATGAAAGCAGCCCCTTTGTGTCCAGTCTCCAGATGGCCCATGGTGAAAAAGTAAAAGAGGGAGTCCTCACTGTATCTCCCTCACAAACCTTATTTCTCCTATGTAAAATAAAATAAAATAAATTAAATAACTGAAGGTGCAGTCCCTAGTCCTCATAGATTTCTGTCATCTGATAGGAATATTGAAATCTCATCAGGAAGTTCATATCCAAAGGAGAAGGATCTCTTGGTCTTCAGCATCCTCTCTCGGCCCCGCCTTGTAGGCATGACCATTACCGAAGCCTCAGTGGGGGTTGGAACTTCCAGGCCAATGCTGGAAGGGCTACCCAGTAGAGTCACTAGTTGAAAATTCATAATTAATAGGGTAGTTTTTAAACTTAAGCCATTTCATCAGATGAAACCTTATCTTGAAGGTACATACTCAATTTAAATAGAGGTAGGACACACTGCTGATCTCTTGCGTGATTTTACTAATGTATATTGTCTATAACTCAGAATTAATCCACTTAGGAAATACAAGACAAATTCTGTTCTTTATAGAAATTTTATGCAGAACATCAGCACTGTCAGGGCTAAGGAATCTATAAATTTCTATTTTGGGTGATATTTGGAACTATAAATCATGCCTCTGGATTTTAATTCTTAGCAATTGTCTAAAAATTATAAAGGCTGTTATACAAGCACCAATCCAGAATTCCTGAGCAGTATCATAGTTCTGATATTTCTATATACTCACAGATAAGCGTCATCAAATATAGCCCCCACCCCTTTCCTTACTACCCCATCAGAGCACACTGAGCAGTGTAAACAAAGCAAATTTGGGGAATTATGAGGTCAGAAAGAGTAAAAATCATCTCAGAATTATCTCTTGGATTCTTTGATTCCATGAGCAGAGAGAAGATGAAATATGTAATGTTTAGAGACCACTTTGCAGTACAGATACAGCTCATAGTTAATAATGAACAGCATGCCTTGTTCTTCATATTTATGTTGTCAGCAAGCTCTTAGGTAAATAATTATTTTCACTTCAGCCTTGAGGAATACATGAAGAGAAAGGTGGGTTTTATTAGATAGTAACAAAGGAGGCAGGAGAAACAATATCACTGTGGGCCTGGTAAGGAGCTGAATATGGTTACCTAAAGGAAGGAAGTGGGCAGAGAAAACTCACCTTGTCAGGCCAGTATGGTCTTGTAGGGTGGGGACGGTACTGGGCAAAGCTTTCTTTTCACCCTGGTTATCAGTTGAGGACCTGAATCTAGAGAGTTATGGAACCTTAAAGATTAGCTGTGGTGTACAGTTTCATTGTCGGGCTGTGGTCAATCAAACTCAGCAGAAATTTTGGAAACTTGGTGAAAGAAGCCCATAATATTGTTCCCTAAATAGAGATCATTGCAATGAGTGTTAATAGAAGATACAGGATCATTTTTAACATTGGAACAGTGGAATAGTCCACAGTAAGAGTCTACTGAGTCTTAAGCTGAATAAGAAACCAGAGACTCGAAGTTTAAATGCCATCCCTCTGCTTCTACTTGCTGTATTCCCCCTAAGTCCACCATGAAGAGCCACAGATGTTCTTTGAAAATTGAGGTTGTATCTTGCTACTCTTTCATTTAAAATCTGCAATGACCCTTCTTCTATTCAAAGGGAACATGAGCTTCCATAGTGGTTTAAAGCCTCACATAACTTGCTTAATATTGCTTCTCTGATCTCTGCTTCCCCCTTCCAACCTAGTTCACAGGCTCCTCCTGGGCCAGCTGTTTCTTAAGCTTTTGCCACAGAACCTCTTCAAGGCTTTTGCCTTCTGCCTCGTCTGTTTCTTCCCACCATCTTCCAGCTAAGGGGGTCCCTTTTCTCTGGCTGCTCAAGGCATACCTTATCAATGATGTGGAGCATGCCCTTTCCTTTGCTGCCAGTCCTACTTTGTTTTCCCCAGACTTTGCTATCTTCTCACAGATTAAGCAGCTCACATACTTCTTGCAACTTTCTTTGTGCTTCTAAAGCACAGCCTTTGTGGATTTGGAAGCCTATTCTTGGTCTCACAAAATGCACTTCAAGTACATGTTCACTAATGGATTCCTCCCACATCCTTTTTTTTTTTTTTTTTTTCCGAGACAGGGTTTCTCTGTGTGGCTTTGTGCCTTTCCTCGAACTCGCTTTGGAGACCAGGCTGGCCTCAAACTCACAGAGATCCACTTGCCTCTGCCTCCCGAGTGCTGAGATTAAAGGCGTGCACCACCACCACCTGGTGTTTTGTTTTTGTTTTGTTTTTCCCCTCCCACATACTTATGGGAGGAACATAAATGAGCATTGGACTAATGAACTGAACAAAGAAGTAAAGGAAATGGCTGATTCTGTAGCAGAAGACTTTGTGTACAAATTACTTTCTACCATTTATTCATTAGAGAGAGACGTGGCCAAATGCCACTTGGTGTGAGATGGAAAGAGGAAACAATATCTAAAGCATGCCTGCCACCCCTAAGTATGTAGCATAGGTTACAAACTGCCGCCAAATCTTGGGCAGAAAGATTAAGAATTCAGCAATACATAGACTAAGACTTTTGCTCCTGTCAAGAGGAGAGTTTCGATTGCTTGGCCAGTCATTCATAGTATATACTTTATCAGCATAGTTTAATGTGAACTTTGGCAACCACAACTGCTCCTCTGAGACTCTCTGAGCCAGTGTCACTAGTTCAAGATGCAATAATAAAACTGCCATTAACTGAAAAATCCAAGCTGCCATTCTGTGCCTTCCTGCACCTCCTTTGAGCTATGCAAGCCTCCATTCATAATAGTAGGACTGGTGTGGGGGTGGGCAGTGGACTTAATTAAATCATTAACCTTCCTCACCAATTCCTTTAAACCAAGGGGAAAAAAACCACTCCAGATGTAATTGGATATCAATATGAAATATGGCTCTTTAAGACTGTCTCATCTTCCATTTATAGAACAGAGACATAATTATCATGCCTAGCTAAGCATGCTCTGAAAGGTGAACTCAATGACAGCAGCAGAAGGTGTGCATAATTAAGGGTAAGCCCTCTGAGGATAGTGATGGTGATTGTTATAACTCTGCCCAAATGTGAGTCTCTCTTTATGGCACCAGTGAGATTAACATTGCTTGGCATAAATGAAATTATTAGGTCAAGGCAGTCCAGGATTCCTTGCCAATAACATGTAGACCATCTAAGTTTTACGGAGACATTTAAGTCAAGGTCATCACTGGAGATGGACTTTTACCTAACAAGAGACTTAGATCTTGAACATGAGCAAAACAGTGAGCAGTCACTAATCCTGGCAGCCTGCCTAATTCAGACAATGGGGGCAAGCAAGGGTCCCCCATCAGGGCTTCTCGGCTACTGATCAAGAAGGACATGTGGTAGTAGGTTTTCATTTGATCCTTTACAAGATGTAAGTTCTCATATCCATGATGAAGGCACTTCATTTTTCTATAGTGTCCCACATACTTTCTCATAAAAACAATGCTGGAAAAATACACAAAAAAGCAAAGCAGAATAGGCCTGTACACTCCACTGACAGTAACAATGCAGTTCCATTTTGATGAGGGTTTTGAATGATAGAATTCTCTCTTCCCATGCTCCCTTCTTATCCTTAGGCCAAGATTAAGAAAGAAAGATGAAAGCCTATGTCTATAGAAATGTCTACATTCAACCTTGGTAATGATTCTGTTTGGTGGTTTGTTTGGTGTGTTTTTGTTTTACATATTGCCTCAGTTAGCCTTACCAGAACCAGGAAATGCCTGAGCTAGTATGTCCAGAAACACAGGAGTCCAGGGAGGAGTTAGGGTAATTCATCCTGAGCCACACAGCCAAAAGGAGCTGACCAAACACAAAATGAGGAAGTGTAGCAACTCATTCTATAGATCTTTCTGGAGCAGGAAGGGGGGTCTTCTGCATACTTCTAGAAGCAGAGATTGTATAAACTGCCAAAATGTATAATCCATGGATTTGTACTGTTACAGTAGGGAATCTTCTGTACCTTATTTCCAGATTCTTTTCTTTGAAACCCTATAGGGATGTCTTCAAAAGTCTCTATGGGGACAGGTAAATTCCCCCTAACTTGGTATTTCTCAACCAGGTTGCAGACAAAAATAACTTGAGGGAGATCAATGAAACACTGAAGCACAGAGATCTGGTATAATTGGTCTGTTGTGGGATCTGGGCATGTGTGCATTTTATAAGTTCCCAAGTGATTTGATTGTACAGCCAGCACTGAACCTAAAATCATGCACTAGTTTAAAAACATGTAATCCTGAGCCTCAGGCACTGAGTAGAAGATGGAAATAGGTTGTTTTTTAATCCACTCCCTGTTTGCGAACATGAAAAGTGAAACTCATTCTCTTTTCCAAGTGGAAGGTGCATCTGTGACTGCAGTTGGCCTGGTGCTTTCAGAATTTGAGAGGTGGTACTCAGTGCCCACAAATTATAACGGAGGATGTTGGGGCAGATGTGCTTTTGATTGGACTGCATTTTCTAATCATCAAGTGGAAATTGTGTTCAGCAGACTGTGGCTGACTGTATCAGCACTGAGTAGTGCATGGGCTGAATAGTTGAGAAGCTTGTCCCAAGGAAAGCCAGGAAAAAAAAAGAGTTAAGTTCAGCACCTGAGCTATTTTTGCATAATAATGAGACTGCTGAATAAAAAAAAAATTAGTTACTAAGGGATTTATAGGGGACAGTCAAATGGTCTGAGTGCTGGCTAATATAAAACTGGTTGAGGCCGAGGCTGCTAGGTCCCATTCATTATTGATTGAAGACAGACATGTGACTATCACACAAGGTAAAAGAGAAGATACCACCCAGAGACATTCAAAGAAAGGGGCTAAGATGATTAGAATGCACAATAAAAATACAGACAAGAGGTTTCAGAGCCAGACATGTCTATGGTTTTATTCTGCCAGATTTAGCCACTTAGTGCATGTGTGACTTTTTTCCTGAACCCATCTTTGCAGGAGAATGAGAAAACCAAGCTTGATACATAGCTGACATAGCTGTAAGACCTAGTAATTGTGAATGTTGTATGCCCAGGACAGACCTTAAGCAGACTGAAAATGTGACTGTAGGGAAAGGGAGACCATGATTAGCATGATCATGTAATCTATTATTCAAATTGGAATTCCTATTTATTTATTTATTTATTTATTTATTTGTGTGTGTGTGTGTGTGTGTGTGTGTGTGTGTGTGTGTGTGTTTAATTTTATGGAGAAATTACAGTTCAAACTTGGGAGATCCTAAGAAGCCACCATGTATGATCACTTTATGTTGGCTAAGAATTGTTAGAAGCTGTTCCTGATAGGGGATCAAGGACATAAGATTTGAATCCTGCTTTCTAGGTTTCAATCTTGTATATATCTCTCAATAGTGATGTAATCTTGAGTCAGTTAACCAAACTGAATCTGTTTACTCCACTACAGAATGGAGATAGTTATACTTCTGATTCACCAATGTTTAATCCATGTAATGATTTAGACAAGGGCTTATCATGTACTTGGAAAGTTTTACACAATATTAGTAGTACTGGTAATAGTGGAAGATTTACAACCATATATGGAGTAATCAAAATAATATAGTCATTGGTTGCAGCAAGGGAAATGGGGAACTTGCAGAAGTGTAGGACTCAATTTAGCAGAAAAAAAGAAAAAGAAACAAAGAGGTATGGACATAATGATAACTTTTAAGAGAGTAATTTACTACTGTAATAGAAC
Organism: Onychomys torridus; assembly: GCF_903995425.1. Taxonomy (NCBI): domain Eukaryota; kingdom Metazoa; phylum Chordata; class Mammalia; order Rodentia; family Cricetidae; genus Onychomys; species Onychomys torridus. Next base: position 31,623 of record NC_050465.1, on the reverse strand, counting down.
CCCAAACCTTATAGAATGAGAGTATGGGAGAAAGCAGATGTAATCTTTGCCTATAAAACAGTTCTTGTTAAAGCTTGTCAGTGGGAAATGGGACCCAGATGATTGGGAACTAGAGGAGAAAATAAAATTGAGGAGAGTAGTGTCTCTTGGAATTTCTTAAAGACTAAAAAGAGAGGACTTGGGGAGAAGTTGAGCTTGAAGTACAGAAGATAACAGAGAAACTAATGACAAGAATTCTTGACGCTGGGATAGATTCTAGGTCAGATAAAGGAGCTGGAACTTTACTAAGATGAGAGGAATCCCCTTCATGATTACTACCTAAGTTTTCTGTTACTGGACTGCACAAACAAAACATGGGAGGGGTATAGGGGACCCTTGTTTTCCTTCAGTGGGAAGGAGGCTTCCTCAGTGACCATCTGCATAGGCAATTTTGCAACAGTGTGTTTATTTCTGTTACCCCAAAGAACTACATGAATAATAAGAAATGACCTTGAGTCTGTATCTCTTAGCTATCTTCTGGTTTCTACTTCTTATCCCAACTATCGGCAAATTAATCAGTGTTTACCTCTTCACTTGGCCACCTTTCACTTATTTCTGAACCTATTGTGCCTTGCTTCTTGGGTCGCTTCCCACATATTTTGGAAATTGAAAATTAAATGAAGTGTTTTCAGGGCTATTTCTATTAGATCTATTACTAAGAAAAGAGGCTCTCAACTATGTTTCCCACCATAACCTTTTATGTGTTTCATAGACCGTGATAGATGCTTCTTTCTTATTCAGATTCATGTTTTAACTGTCTCTCCATGTTGTTTTTTCCTTAGGGATATCTCTTCAGTTCACTGGAATTCTCATTTTCCAAAGTACCGCAGCTACAGCCCACACTAACACTTCTAACGTATCTATGCTTACCCAGAGTTCTAACTCATCTGACCAATTCCTTTTGTAAGGGAGTCTCTGAGAATCCACATTAGTAACCAGAGTAGACCATCTCTTCCATAATGTTCATGGGATGTCACCCTGCACCTACCTACATTTCCAGTAATGGCTTGTTAGGGTCCACAGAATACCCCACAAAACAAAGATCACTACTCACATATGCAATCAGCAAGAGCATTGTTAATTCCAGCTTGCTGGGTTCAGCCAGCCAGCCAACAAAATGGCTGTGACCCAAATGGAGCTCACAAGCTCCTCTTATAGGCAGGCAGGAGTGGGATGAGGTCATCCTAAACCTGATTGGCTGGGGGTCACTCTTCCTGCTTTAACAGGGTACAGAAACTGAAACTAACTTAAAACTCAGGCCTAATGGAGGCTGAGACCAGGAGAAGTCTTGCTGTGGTGCTGCTGTGGTGCTGCTGTGGCCCCTTCGGCTCAGAGAAAGTATAAGCACATGTCCTGATGTTAGAGCACCTGTACTCCATCATTCCCAACAGTATGCCTTACATCACATATTTAATGTGTAAATCAGTTTTTCTTTTGATAGTTAAAATAGGAAAAACCAAACCAAAACAACAAAACCCCTAAGTTATATGAGAATGAAGTGAAAAGCCACCTGAAAACCATCCTGGAGAATATCTTGCATGTAAATGCTCAATTAATACAAGCTATTATACTGTTTTGTTGATATTTTTCTTTCAATTGCAGCATCATTGCCTACTAGTTCATTCAAACTAGAGAACGTTTCAGTTCCTGCCTTTTCATATTCTGTATCCAACCACAGACTAACCACTAGCAATTTTAGACATGACTTCTGTCTTAGGGTTTTACTGCTGTGAAGAGACACCATGATCATGCCAACTCGTATAAAGGAAAACATTTAATTAGGGCTGACTTAACAGTTTCAGAGATTTAGTCCATTATCATCATGGCCAGACATGGTGGCATGTAGGCAAACATGGTGCTAGAAAAGGAGCTGAGAGTTCTACATCTTGATCCTCAGGCAGCAGAAGGAGACTGTGTGGCACACTGAGCACAGCTGGAGTGCATAAGACTGCAAAGCACACTTCCACAGTGACACACTTCCTCCAACAAGGCCACACCTATCCCAACAAGGGCACACCTCCTAAGAGTGCCACTCCCATAGGCTAAGTATTAGAACACATGAGTGTATGGAGGTCATTCCTACTCAAACTTTTCATTTCTGACATTCTTTCAAATCTAGTTACATCAAGTGTTTTCTGGATTACTGACAGTATCCCAAATGACCTCTTGGATCCCAGATAAGCTTGCTTCCAGTCTAAAGTGACTCACTTAAAAGCCAAATGTGGCAGTGCCATATCCAAGTTTAAGACCTGTGGATTGCTGTCATGTCTACCCTAGTACACCAGAGCTGTAGATGGTGTGTGATTTAGGGTTTTGCTGCCAAATTCTTGACACATGTGTAAGGAGTGTCATGAAGTCATGCACATAAGAAACAAGAAGGGGGAAAGAGGAATGATTTCATGGGATTGAGTAGGTTTTCAGAGAATGAGATTGATAGTTGATAGTGAAAAAGTAAAAGATAGTAGCTTTTTTCTCCTTTTCTTCTCAATGTGACATACTAAGTCATGTAGTACATGTCTGTACCTGTTTGCATACATGTGTATACATACACCATGTGAAGCGAACATAGTAGAAGATGAAAACTCTTCATTATGAGTGTTATTGAGAGCAATGGTGTCATGGTTGAGGGTGGAGTTCTTTGATTAAAAAAGAAAGTCCCCCAAAACCAAATAAGAAAATGCATTGTGAAAGTTAGTTTGTCCTAAAATAATAGGAAGAGATGTTAGAGAAAATTCATTTAAAAATTTAATGATGGTGGACTAGTGAGATGCTTCAGTATACTGATGAAGGGCTTAAAGCACAAGCCAGATAACTGGTGTACAATTTCTGGAACCTATGTAAAGGTAAAAAGGGAGAACTGACTGCAAAAGTTTTTCCTCTGACTCCATATGAGCACTGTAGCACATGAGCATGTGCCTATCCCCAACCACACACATACACTCAATGATACATAAAGTTTAAGAAATTAATGATGGCAACTTTGGAATCAGAGCATTAAATGTATGTATATATGTGGGTAGACACTAAGTATTAGTGTCTCTAATCTATAGCTCTAATATTAAAACAAATCTATGGGAACAAGTAAAAGTAGCTATGTTTTAAACATGATTTTCAAAATAAGAAGTTATTTTTTTACCTTCAATTTTTAAGTTGTCATTTCATGGCAGAGTAAGATATTTTAATGAGAATCAGGTGGGAGACAGGGTAAGGGCTGGTTGACAGTTTTAATCTGATACTGACCTGAGGCCCCAAGACAAGACAAGCCTATCCATAATTCATACTTTATCAGTCGTGTCAGAATTGAAGAGACCCTTTCATCAGGAAGGCTCTGCTTGCTACAGGCTTTCAAATCTCCATATGGGAATATTTCTAGCAGTAGAGGCTGAAGCTACAGATTTTATCTGCTGCACGTTGTCGCAGCTTTGAGTCACATCCAACAGTGAAAATGTATAACACTTGTATGAAGATGGTGGTGGTATGCAGCCACACAACAGCAGTCTGTACTTTTTGGTGCTTTAGACCACCAGGAAGAGTCAAGGGAAGAGTTCTAGGTATAAGGTACCTGTGTTCAGGAAGGTTGAGGAAGGACTAAAGAGACCTAAGCTTTGCAAGATTATTGGTGAAATAATTTGAGAAATTGAAATTTCTTTCAAGAAATTGGAAAGTTGATAGAGCCAGTGAAGCATGGTGAATGATGTCACGATTCTAAAACAAAGGCCTTTTCTTACCTGGTTTTCCATTTGCTCCCTTGGCATCATCAGTGAAGTGGGCATGAAGGTTTTTATTCCACCTAGAAGACACCAAAGGCCTTTGTGGCACCTTGTTCTTGTTGAGAAAAAAAACTGATTGAGACTATCTCAGATAATTGTTTAAGGGTGGTATAAGGTGTTTGAGGGCTGCAAAGGAGCCCAGTGGGAGATTTTTACATTTAGAAATGAGAACATCATTAAGAACCACATTTCTTTCTTTTGCTCTGTTATATGGACCTCATTGGCATTAATCCTTCAGCACACCCCCATGTGAATGATCATACAATGGGAGCCACAGTTTTATGTGTAGAGCAAAAACCATTAGATGCTGTCTTCACACAAGCTCACACAAAAAGGATATATATATATACGTGTATATATATATATTTCCCTAAAATTAAAAAAGAGAAAAAAGAGGAAAGGAGAGAGAGAGAGAGAGAGAGAGAGAGAGAGAGAGAGAGAGAGAAGAAGGAGGAGGAGGAGGAGGAGGAGGAGGGGGAAGAAGAAGAAGAAAGAAAGAAACTACCCCAAGCCAGCTTGATTTCTAGATTAATGCTGTTATTTAGTTTAATTCTATTTGACTGAAGGTAAACTCAAATTGTTCTTTAAATTTTCTGCTGTATTATGGTTCCAGTCTTTACATCAGTATCAATGAAATATGTCAGCTCCCAAGTATCACAGCACTTAGAAGTGGTCCAGATACCACTTTTTGTTTCATCCCTTACCTTTGATTAAGGGTGCTACTCTAGTTTCATTCCTTACTGATGATAAAACACTATTAATGGAAGCAACTTGGGGAAGAAAGGGTTTATTTGGCTTATACTTCCTGGTCACAATCCATCATTGAGGAAAGTCAGGGCAAGAACTCAAGGTAGGACCTTGTGATAGTTTGAATGTTAATGGCCCCCACAAGCTCATAGGGAGTGGCACTATTAGAAAGTGTGGCTTTGTTGGTGTAGGTATGGAGTTGTTGGAGGGAGTGTGTCACTGTGGGGGTAGACTTTGAGGTCTTCTATGCTCAAATTATGCTCAGTGTAGACAGTTTTACTTCCTGTTGCCTGTATATCAAGATGTGGAACTCACGTCCAGGTTGTTCATATAGATCTTATCCATTTCTCTGTCATTGGGCAATCCCTGTGTCTTTCTTAGGGTCCTATTTTCTAGGTAGCCTCCCTGGAGTTGTGAGTAGCAGTCTAGTCATCTTTGTTTTACATCTAGTATCCTACTATGAGTGAGTACATACCATGTTTGTCTTTCTGAGTCTGGGTTACCTCACTCAGGATGATTTTTTTCTAAATCCATCCATTTGCCTGCAAACCTCATGATGTCATTGTTTTTCTCTGCTGAGTAGTACTCCATTGTGTATATGTACCACATTTTCTTTATCCATTCTTCAATTGAAGGGCATCTAGGTTGTTTCCAGGTTCTGGCTATTACAAACAATGCTGATATGAACATAGCTGAGCAAATGCCCTTGTGGTATGATTGAGCATTCCTTGGGTATATGCCCAAGAGTGATATAGCTGAAAACCTGGATGTGAGTGGGGGTGCTAAAGGGCAAGGTTTGAGGGAAAGAGAGCTTAGGGGAGCAGGAGATCCCAGCTGGATCAAGAACAGAGAGGGAGAACAAGGAATAACAGACCATGATAAATGAAGACCACATGAGAATAGGAAGAAGCAAAGTGCTAGAGAGGTCCCCAGAAATCCACAAAGATACCTCCACTGTAGACTACTGGCAATGGTCAAGAGAAAGCCTGATCTGACCTAGTCTGGTGATCAGATGGCCAAACACCCTAACTGTAGTGCTAGAACTCTCATCCAATAAGTGATGGAAATGGATGCAGAGATCCTCGGCCAGGCCTCAGGTGGAGCTCCAGGAGTCTAATTGGTGAGAAAGAGGAGGGATTGTATGAGTGAGATTTGTTGAGACCAATATTGGAAAAAGCACAGGGACAAATAGCCAAACTAATGGAAACACAAGAACTATGAACCAAAAGCTGAGGCGCCCCCATTGGATCAGGCCCTCTGGATACGTGAGACAGTTGAATAGCTTGATCTGTTTGAGAGGCACCCAAACAATGGGACCTGGACCTGTCCTTAGTGCATGAGCTGGCGTTTGGAACCTTGGGCTTACACAGGGACACTTTGCTCAGCCTGGGAGGAGGGGACTGGACCTGCCTGGACTGAATCCACCAGGTTGAGCTGAACCCCAGGGGAGTCTTTGCCCTGGAGGAGATGGGAATGGGGGGTGGGCTAGGGGGAAGGTGGGGGTGGTGGCAGGAGGGGGAGGACAGGGGAACCCAAGGCTGATATGTAAAATTAAATTAAATTATATAAAAAAATAAAGTTAAACATGAGTGAAAAAAAAAAGATGTAGAACTCTCAGCTCTTTCTCCAGCATCATGCCTGCCTGCATGACTTGAAGATAATGGTCTAAACCTCTGAACTGTGAGCTAGCCAAATTAAAGGTTTTCCTTTACAAAAGTTGTTGTGGTCATGGTATCTCTTCACAATAATAGAAACCCTAAGACAGACCTGGAAGCAGAAACCATAGAGAAATTCTGCTTACTGGCTTGCTCTTTAACTCTCTTACTGGTTCATGCTTATCTAGCTTTTACATTTAACTCAGGATCTCCTGCCTAGCCATGGTAGCTCCTGCAGTGGGCCAGGCCCTCCTATATTAGTCAATAATCAAGAAAACCCCCTGTGGTTGATATATTGTGAACCTCAATAAATTTATCTGGGTGTCAGAACAGAACAACCACTATATTAAACATAGAGGTTAGGCAGTGGTAGCACACACCTTTAATCCTAGCATTGCAGATGCAGAGATACATCTGGATCTCTGTGAGTTCAAGGCCACACTGGAAACAGCCAGGCATGGTGACACACCTTTAATCCCAGCATTTGAGATCTCATGTCTTGCTTGGGAAAGACACATGCCTTTGATCCCAGGAAGTAATGGTTGGAAGCAGAAAAGTATATAAGATGTGAGGAACAGGAACTAGAGGCTTTTTAAGCTTTTAGGCTTTTGAGCAGGAGTTCAGCTGAGATCCATTTGGGTAAGGGAGGAAACATTGGCAAGGTGAAGTTGGCTGTGGCTTGTTCTGTCTCTCTGATCTTTCTGAATTTACCCCAGTAGCTGGCACCGTAGTTTATTATTATTATTATTAATAAGACCTTTTAAGATTCGTGTTACAATCTCTCACAGACAGGTCTACTGGCCAACCTGATAGAGACACAATTCAGTGGAGCTTCCTGTTCTTCTGGCTCTAGGCTTTCCCAAGTTGATCACTGAAACTTACTAGCTCAGATGCTTTCATGAGTACTGTCTGCTCACTTTTGTGGAAGCTGCATGCTTTCAGCAGGACAGTCTCAATCCTTTCTTCCAGATGAGCAAATGACTGGGTTCAAATAAGTGAAGACTAATTGGTAGGAAGCAAAAAACTCAGGTATTCTATCATTACATTTAGAATTCCTTCTACTCCTTGTATAAAAGATCCAGTTCACATTGTTCAGTCCAGATTCTCACATGATATTGGAATCACCATAATTATCTTCAAACCCATGAGGATATAAGCATGAATTCTTTCAAAGCAGAAATGCTGAACAGTAAGTTGCTTTTCTCTATGGGAAAGTGTGTAAGGATTGCTGAAGGAGAGGTGTGGGGGTACTTAAAAGTGCGTGCACTGAGTACTCTTATTTTCTTTCCCTCCTGCTACTTTCAAAGTAAATCAATATTAAGGAACATATGCCAGACTCACAAAGACAGTTATTTCATATTTTCTCTCATATATGGAATCTAGGGGTAGGAGAAATTTAAAAATAGACAGTGTATATTATGAAATATGAAAGGGATCAGAGGGAAGCAGGAGGAAGGAAAGATAATGCAGAGCTATGAGACAGGGGCATGATCAAACTTCACAGTGAAATCCATTATTCTGTATAGTAAGTACTATTACTAAACACTAAAGACTAGAAGTTAGAAAAACTTGGTGTTTAGCATGTATGCAGATGGAAGGATCACGGCAACCTTGTTTGGGGTCTAGAGCTCAGGCTCTCTGGAATTTGGGGACACCCCAGCCATAGTCACACTCAACTCTGACCCTCTGCCACTGCCACCTACTTTGGATGCTTGGAGACTAAACCTAAAAGGGTGCTCCTCAGTTCCATCCTCACCAGATCCAGCTAAAAATAACTGACAGATTGTCATGAGTGACAATGTTCAACAAATAGATTCTGACAACTCAAGCAACCTAACCTCTATCCTTAAGGAGAAAAGGGAAGTCACATGATGGAAAGTCCCAACAAATCTGGACTTACATGCATTTAGCCATTCAATTTTTCTTCATTTTCTTTTGATACAATGGAAAGATATGACTTTATTGTCTAATGCCCATCACTGTGCTTTCAATTGTCTACCAAACTTCTATTCCAACATCATTTTTCTTTATATATACTTTCTTTCTCAACAACATTTAAACATGGTCCTTAATGACACTCTGTTAGCAATGCTATCCTCCATATATAAGAGCCATCATCTTCATCAGAGCAGCTATGATCACTTGCAAGAGAGCCTCAATATCAGGTCTGTTGGTGGCTCACATTCCATCACAGATAGAGAGAGCCAGAAGGAGAAGGATCACTGGAGCTGTGCCTGGTACTTTAGTTGCTTTCATGCACCTCCAGCCACTTACATATAATTTTGCCCTCCTTGCCTTTGGTCTCATTATCTTGGGAGGTGTTAGAATATATAAGTGATTTGGAGGATTCACAGAAGGGGGACATCTCTGTAGATCTGAAGAAGTCACCATCTATGCTGGGGTGAGACTTTCCAGTGGTACACCTGCTTTGGTGTTATTCTTGCTCTTGCCAAGTAACCCCTCTTTCATGTTCTACAAGTATGCCCAATGAACTCATTGGTTCTCCAGGTTGGACTATGATGGAACTGTGCTTTGGCTTGTTCCTGAAAGAATAGATACTTGTTTACATCTTTGCAGAGAAAGTTCCCTGGACATACTCTCAGCTTCTCCACAACTTTGTCAATTAGTCTCTGCTCAATTCTTTACCATCACAAACCAAGGGTCACCATTGTTACATGTATTTCCACTTTAGTTTCTGTAACTGAGTTATCAATGAGCCATCTGCTCATGTTTGGACTCCTTAAATTCCAGAACAACCATTATGAATGATAAAATAATCATGTATCATTTAACATGGAGCGCTTTTGAGACTGAGATAGCCTACTTGTGGTAATACTATTATAGTGCGAATAAGTGGCCTTTTAAGAAAAACTAGTCCATATACAAATCCTAATAACAGCTATGTCTCAGTCTTTACCTCACTTGGTTGCTGGGGGAAATGCACACTGATCCTCTACAGTATGTTCTCTCTTACAGCTTCTGTGACAGCAGACGCTAATTTTCCTGTATCTGAGTTTTCACTATTTTGGAGTTCCTACCTTACTAAAATTTGAATGTTTTTCATTCCCCAGAGTTTATTCTGGGCCTGACTATCACTGTCTGCCTCTTTGTTCCAATTATGACACTGACAATGCCAGAAAATTACAATGCCAAAGTCTTCTACCTTTTTTCACTTTGGCATCTTTTCTTATGTCTATTCCATCATCAAGTCCTATATCCCATAGCTAAGCATCTCAAATTTCACTTCCTCTCTTTCTACCTCTCGTTCAGGTGAGTGCCATTTTGCATTCACACTTTTGTAAGGACCTCTCCATCTAACTACTTGTCCTTTATTCATATTTCTTGTGACAGCCAAATCTGCGAAGGCTACTTTGTAGTTTAAATTATTGCAAGAGTACCTGTTTCTTTCTGAGAGACTTCCTCTCTGATCTACTTTTGGCTTATTTCCCAAGCTTCAACTTTCTTTTTAACTTATCTTATTATTTGGTATTTTTAGTACAGTTTTTTTCATAGAGCTTTCCCTTGTGATCCAATTGCTTTCCTTGATTCCTTTATATAGCTTTTTACCTACTTCTCTAGTGTCATGCTTTTCTTCTTCCCACCTTGATTATGGACTAACCCCAAGCAAGACCCCAATTAAATACTTTCTTTTATAAGAGTTCATTGGTCATGGTATCTACTCACAACAATAGAACAATAACTAAGACACAAATAAACTGGTTTTAAGTATTCTTCTTATGAAAACCCAGAGAGCCACACATAGTTCCTTTAATATGGCGCTCATCACATATTAATGCAATTGCTTGCTATAGGTCCACCTTCCACAGCAGATTGTAAGTAGCATGGGGTGTGTGTGTGCATGTACTCACCCATGATCTCTGACAGTACTGAAGATATGAGGATAATAAGTGATCATGACTAAATAAATTATCAAATTAATAATAACATTTTAGGGTGAACCCAAAGATTAAGTCTCATCACTCCAAGCTATTGAAGATAAATGTGGTACTCCCAGGTCAATATACAGAGTTAGAAAATGTAACATGAACTAGAAGCTGTGAAGAACATGGTTTGGCAAGGCTGCAAAGTAAGCTACATCCCAAGAGGAGTTACCTGAAGAGGGAAAAGCAGTCAGAAAACAGTTGTAAGAATAAAGACCGGAAGGATGTCATTTTCTGAAAGTAAATATTGCATGGACTATTCAGGGATGTTGAAAAGCATGCAGCCATTATAATTGGTCAGTCAAGCCATTGCAGCTCATTTTCTGACTTCTTTGATGAAGAAAAAGCCGACAGACAGCCAAGTCTGTCTGGTGGCTGAAAACCATTACAGAAACATCAAACCTGTTATTGCACACACATCCATCAAGGCCTCCTGCTCTTCCCTTCCTGTGTGCAAAAGGCCAGTGAAGTAGTAGTTTTCAATAGAAGTGTGACATGTTAGACATGTTTGTGGACAGCTACTCTGTATAAGGTTCAGGTAGCTTAAAAGCTGGCTTGTGAAGCAATGGACACAAACAGTATTATTATAGGTTTCTTCCTTTATGAATTTACACAAATCTGATCCACCAGTTAAAGTATCCTGAATACATTGAAACAAATACACATTTACTCCAAGTCAATGAGAATAATTCTATTTTTTTTAATTCTTAGAAGTGTTTTGAGGCTGGAAGATGACACAGTGGTTAAAAGAACATACTGTTCTTCCAAGGGACCTGAGTTTGTTTCAGTGCACCTACTTTAGACATCTCACAACTGTCTGTAACTCCAGCTCCAAGAGATCTAATGCCCTCTTCCAGCCTCTTTACATACTGCATACAAGGACACAAACATAGGACATGCAGGCATACACATAATCAAAAATAAAAGGAAATAGTTTTAAAAAGAAAAAAGTACTAGAAATAAAATCAACAGATCAGAAAATGGAAAAGAAAAACAACTCCAAATTTATTCTGAAAGAGAAGGTTCTGACCCACAACAGCCATTTCACAGACCTGTGTTAAGCAAGAGGCAGAGCCTGGTAACGACTTTCACATGCTAAAGAGAGAAATGTCCAGGTTTCATACTATTCCTAAAAGCACACTGCACATAGAGAAGCTGTATGTCAATAAGACATGTTGTCATAACTCCCCACCCCAATGTTATTCTTTCAAAAACAGCAAAATGTTCATTACAAATAAGTGTGGAGAAGACAGACCTGTCACAATTCTCAGGAAATCTTACATAGTTGTTTCTTCAGCAGCACTTTTCATAGAGTGAAGTCCGACATCAGATTTTTTAAAAAAGAGAGAAAGAAATGGAGTAGAATGGAAAATACATACCTAGACCACATAAATCCCCTCTCTCTCTGCGTGAGTGTGTGTGTGTGTGTGTGTGTGTGTGTGTGTGTGTGTGAGAGAGAGAGAGAGAGAGAGAGAGAGAGAGAGAGAGAGAGAGAGAATACAAAGTACAAAGTTAAATACATTTTTTCATTCAATCATTGTCAAAATGTTGGAAAGATCCACCTATTTTCAATAGAGCTCCCTTTTCTGCTTTATCTCCAGTGAGTGTGCTACTGTCAGAAACAACTCACATCACCACTGTTGAAACTGCCCAGCCTCATGCCCCTTCATTGATTAACACAGGATGGCTTTGTTGTTTCTCTGTATATAATGGCAAACTAACAGAAACAAGTATTATGTTTGTCTTTCTTATGTCATAATCTAATCATTTTCAGCCACTAATTCTTTTCCATGAAAAATATGTGCACAAAGCTCTAGTTTTTGTTCTCAATGAATAATGTAAACTTGCCTCAGAGACTTGACTATTAAACAGTTCCACTGTTTAGAAAAATGTTATGGTAAAATAGCCTCTCTCACTTCATCTCTACTCATCGTCTGCCTGCTCCTACTCTTTCTTCCTTTTTTCATCTCCTGATCTGCTTTGACTTTCCATTTCCACAGAGAGCTTGGCTTTGAGAGGTTTATTGTGTAGCTGCCCAAGCTTACAGGTTCGTAATGAAAAGTATAAACTATAGAACTAATGGGAAATGAAAAAATTATACAACTAATGGGAAAACATTTACAAATGCTTAGGCATGTAATGTTAAAGTGGAAATTGCTCCATCAGTGCCACTGTAGCTCAGAGTTCCAGATTTACTGACCATAGAGGACCTGGCAATACTCATAACTATCACACGATCATTGTTGGGTGCTCCAACTCTGAACTGCATGACCATCATCATGTCTGTTTGCTTCACTGAGCTTGGCCTTGAGAAAGAGAGGATTTGATTGATTATTTTGGATGCTTTGTGGAATTGATGAAAGACTGACCACCTCAAGATACTATCTGCATTCCTCCTTCTCACCTCCTTTACCAAACCCAGGTCCTCTTTGTTGATAGTATTGTCATCTGTCTGTGATGGAGGTGATCCAACCACTTGAGTTTCTCTATTACTCCCAGGTACCCTGTTGAGGAATTAGCCACCAAAGATACTTTATATTTTGTTCTTGCTGGTAGGCACTCCAAAGTCTCAAGTCCCCTTTTCAGTCAGAAGCTCGTTTGGCAATGGTAGTATGTACCATCCTTTTTCTTTTAGGCTACCACCCAGCTCCCAAATCATGACACAGAGATTTCTTATTAGTTATGAATGCTCTGCATAGCTTAGGCTCTTTTCTGGCTAGCTCTTTTAACTTAAAATAACCTATTTTTCTTTATATATCTTTTGCCTCAGGGCTTTTTGATTTTCTTTCTGTATATCTTACTTTTACTGCTTTTCATGTCTGCCTGTCTGGAGGCTATCTGGCAGCTGTCTGGCTTCTTGTCCTGGGGGAACCCTCTTTTTCTCCCTTGTTCTCTTCTCCTTCTCTTGTTCTTCTCTTCCTGTTGTTCTTAGATTTCTCCTCTGACTTTTTCTCTCTGCCCACCAGCCCCACTTATCCTTTCTCTGCCTTTCTATTGGCCATTCAGCTCTTTATTAAACCAATCAGGTGCTTTAGCCAGGAAAGATGAAACAGATGCAGCACATCTTTACATAGTTAAACACACATCTTTATATTGTTAAATAAATGCAGCATAAACAAATGTAACACATCTTTGCCTAGTTAAAATAATATTCCACAATGAAACACTACAAATCATGGAAATAGTAAAAGTGAATGATATGAAACTGGGGTGATGACAAGCTGTATAATATTACTCACACAGTACCAAGGAGATCATTGTGGTGGTACGTGAACCTGTGTCTAAAGCTCACAGAAAGTGCAATCCATCTCTTTGAACGCTAATGATAACATATCCCCATAGTGTTATAAAGCTTGTGGGTTGCAAATAATTCTCACACATGTCAGTATTTTACCCTTTCAACAACACTATTATGTAGGTTTTACAGATAAGAGAATTAGCAAGCTTAGACAATGTACTTTGGTGAGCTATCCTTTAACATCAGAAATGATACATGAGTGGGGAGCTAGCCCAGGTTCTGAACCTTGCAGAATGCTAAGAGGGAAAGGATGCTGGGATTCCATGAACTGGAATTGCATTTAGACAGATTACAAGTTATTTAAACAAGCAAGAGGAACAGAAATTGGCTAGAAAAGAGAAGGCCTGATTGATTGACCTGAGGATGTGGACAGCAAATGAATGAACAAACTTAGAATGTATAAAGGAGCAAGGAAAATGATCTAAATGCTAGAGAGTAAGAATACCAGGGTCAGCCATCCCTCACAGAAATGAGATGCTTCAATTAAGTCTCTGTCAGTTCAGATTGCCCTCTGATTTCCTTGGCAGCCTGGTAACAGCATCCTTTCAAAACAACCAGCTTTCTGTAAAAAAAAAAAAAAAAGAAAAAAAATACTGTCACCATCTCCTCTTCCATGGAGAGGATTACAAATCTAGTGTATCTGGAGAGTTTCTCTCCAGCTCCCTCCAAGCCCAGGCAGTCCTGCAGCCCACTTATAAAATAAACACACAGATGCTTATATTATTTAAACTGTTTGGCCTAATGGCTCAGGCTTCTTGCTATCTAGTTTCTATATCTTAAATTAACCCATTTCTATTAATCTATACCTTGCCACATGGCTTGTGGCTTACCAGTACTTTACATCCTGCTTTTCATGGTGGTGGCTGGCAGCATATCTCTGCCTCAGCCTTCCACTTCCCAGACCTCTCCTCTCTCTTTGTCCTGCCTATGCTTCCTGTCTGGCTCCTGGCCAATCACTGTTTTATTTATCAATAAATCATCCACAGCAATCTAGTGTTCCTACAAATGCAACACTAAGTCATAAAGTGTTGATCCTTGGCTATAGTCAACTCATACAGGAATGGGCTGCAATACTGAGAGAATCCCACAGCCTCAAAGCAGAAATTCTACCCACTGTTGGTCTGAAGCAGGGCATTTGAATTCTTAGTCAAAGCATCCATGTCTCTCTGTACTACTTATCATCTAAGATCAGGAGCAGAATCCTCAACTACCATTGCAGGTATTCTCCAAAATTGTTGTTTGAAATAATAGTCAAGGGCAACAAGATGACTCAGCAGGTAAAGGCACTCACAGACAATTCTGAAAATCAGAGCTGTATTCTCCCAAGACTCAAACAGAGAAGGTTAGAGCCAGTTCTCATAAGTTGTACTCTGACTCCTACACTCATGTTATGGCATGCAAACATATACACATAATAAATAAAATATAATTAAAACAAGAAACTATGGCCAAATATTTTATTTCTACACTGTTGGAAGAAAATCTGTAACCCAAACTGGATGATATGGAAGTAACAGTTTAAGGCTGGCTGTTTAGCTGTTCCTGGCTTCAGCTCTATTAAATGTTTTTCTCTATGCATTTATTATTACTAGAGGACAATACAAAATTCACTTTAGAAATTAAAACATAAAGATAAATAGAGAAAAAGGGAAAGAGACACTTAGTGAAATGGAGCTGTGTTAGGAAACAAGACCAAGGGAGACATGAGTAGAAATACAGTCAAGGAAGGGGACACAGGGACAATAAAAAACTTTTTACAGTTTCTTGGGGCCAGCACCCAGGAAATGGAAAATCTAGTAGGTTTCCCATGCTAAAGTTCTGCACTGCCACTCACTTACTCATTCATTCATCTATCCATGTGACTGTTGTTTGTCGAATTCACAGTATGTGCAGTTCATCTCAGGGGAACAAGAGCTAGAGAGACTCAACGCCAATGGAGGGAGCATACCTTCTGTGGCAAAGTGTGATTAACAGCTAAGGAAGTGTCTAAACAATGATGCTCACATGATGGAAGTAGCAAGTGCTGTGATAGAGGACAACCATCTTTTGGGGAGAAAATGCTTCAGCTTGATCAGAGTGATGTAGGAGGCAGAAGTTGGATGTGGCTTTAATATTCCTTCTGAGTATACACCTTGAGTGTTGGCGGGACTTATGGGTATGCTTGGAACACCTATCTGATATTAGTTTAGATTGATTAGTTTAGATCAGCAGGTTCTCAGTACACCAGGGATTTTTTTTTTCTGGGTGGTTCCTAAATTAATTTAGTGAACCCTTTCAAAGAGAAAATAGGAAAAGTAGAGATCCTTCCTTGAGAGAGTAGGAAAGGTATAGCTTCCTGAAAATATACCTTCTGATAAAGAATGCAGTCAGCTGCATTGTAAACCATTGACATGAGCTGTTTTTAATCTGAAATGTCACCAAAGGCTCATGTTTTAAAAGCTTAGTCTCCAGCTTGTGGTCTTATTTTTAAATTATATTTTTCTTTATTCTTGAGATTTGATCACATCTACCTTCATTTCTTTCTTCTACCCTCCCTCATATTCTCCCTAATTACTGGTAAGTTTCCCATACTCCAGTGGATAGATCCACACCCAAGAATATACAGGCAACACAAATTCAACTTAGTGAGTCATCAAAAAAAGAATAACAAAAACAAAAACAAAAATACAGGTTGCTTTGGCATTAGTTTAAAGGTCATGAAGTAGGTTTTCAGAGGTAGGAGAGACCTGAGTTAGTAAAGTAAGCCTGTAGAGGAGGGACTAGGATGGTTATTAATCTCACCCCTCATTCTGGCTAGCCTGTCATCGTGTGAAGAAGTTCTGCTGCATGCTTCCATGCCATGCTTTCTCAGCTTAGGTGGACTGAAATCACCATGGAATAATGTGTTCTTTCATCAGGCACTCTGGACACAGCGATGCAAAAGGAACTAGGATAGAGTCCAGAGAATTATGAGCTGAGCATGGAATCTAGTATGTAAGAGTACCATGTTTGGCAGCAAGTAGATAAACAGTGGGGGTCTGGGAATTGAGTTCTTCGATGACCTAAATGACCTTGAAAAGGATGTCAAATTGTAGATGAGACTGAAGCTAACTTGATTGTAATCCTCCTGTAAGCACCGAGTTGAATGTCCATCTAGGTTGTATCTGGATTTGGATATACAGAAACGGTGAGATTATAAATAGATGTTGTTTTAAAACATTAAGTTGGTGATAATTTGTTAGAAAGCAATAGAAAACTCCCACAGAATGACTGTAGTAGCTTCTGGTTTTGCCTTTGTCAAAGGAAAGCCATCAACACAGACAATTTGTTAGGCTTCTTCCCCATCTTAGAATACCCACATTTCCAGCACTTTAGAAACAAAGCAAGCAGGTGCATGTCTGACTCCTCATGTCAGTAAGAGCACCTAGCATCCTCTCTATCCTCTCCCTGATGAGTGGTCACTAGTCCTCCTCAGGAAAGGGTTTGCCATCAGACACAGGAGAGCAGGAAAACCAGAGGTGCTCCTGGCTGCAGGAAGGGTGTGTTGGCTACTCTTAAAGCTCTTAGTGAGACAATTTTTTATGTTTCCTTATGACAGCCCATTACACCCAAGTAAAGGGAGGACAGGAGAAAATGAATATTTTATTGTCTCTCGTATAGTGGGCATGGCGTACAGTAAAAATAAATGTTCTAAGACATTCATCTTTCTAAAATGCATTCTTGCTCACCATAAAGGAATCCAGCAAATCATCTCTTTACATGTCTCTCACTTATAATTTTACTAAGTAATTATGGTCATATTTTCAGATGTTCTCTATGCCTGGAAAAATTATGGCCAGATGGAAACAACTTTTTCTAATATAAAGGAAATTATAAATGCACTGGTTGGAGAGTTATTTCATACAATAGTCCTGTGAGTTCCTCTTAGCCAGAAAGCTAGATATTTTTATGAGAATATCTAGAATTTACTATAGTTTGGGGAAAAATATAGTATTTTCAGCTAAACATCCCTCATCCTAAAAATTCATTTAGTGAAAATGAGGGTGTGACCTACCACCAATTGCCTGTTAGTGGCCATAAGAGGTCTTAAAAGGGGGGAGCAGAAAAACAGACATGATATGTGCTCATATATGAAGGACTATTGAGGTGTACGTGTGGAGAACAGCTTGTGGTAGTTGATTCTGTCCATCTCCCATCCAGGTCCTAAAGATCAAACTCAAACCATCAAGCTTGGTGGCAATACCTTATCTGCTGAACCAGCTTGCCAGCCAAAAGTTCCTATTGATACCACTATTATGGTAGGCCTTTAATTTGTGACTTCCATATGAAGAGCAGAATTTGGGACAAATTTTGTCCTTCTAACCATCTGCTACACAACTGCATGCATATATAGACACATTTACTCACATTTTTCAAAACAGTGAGCCACAGAGACTCTGGTGTCTTGTGTGGGGAGAGGTTTACACTACCACAGAGGATCTAACTTCAAAATTACCCCTTTGGAACTTTAGACATCATTTTACCAATGGTCTATGAACTGGCTTATTTTGTGCATCAACTTGACATAAGTTAGAGTCATCAGAGAGGAAGGAACCTCAGTTGAGGAAATGCCTTCATGAGATCCAGCTGTAAGATATTTTCTCAATTAGCAAACTATGATAGAGGGTCCAGAGCATTGTGGGTAGTACCATTCCTGGGCTAATAGTCCTGAATTCTATAAGAAGCAGACTGAGCAAGCCAGTGAAAGCAAGCCAGTAAGCGGTACCCTTTCATGTCCTGCCTCCATGATCCTGCCCTGTTTAAGTTCCTGTCCTGAATTCCTTCCGTGTAGAACAGCAATGCTGAAGTGTAAACCTAATAAACTCTTTCCTCCCCCAACTTGCTTTTTGGTCATGGTCTCAGCAATAAAAACCCCAAGACAGTCCACAAGTCAGTTCTTTGTTCCTTGACCATAAAGCCACTCATCTTTTCTTATTTGATTAATCAAGGTCCTAGGTTTACTTCACATTGTTTCAGATTTTCAACACATTTTCTTTCATGTTGTTTCTTCATGTTCACAGCCAAATTATTTGGGCTTCTAGATAATGCTCCAAGCTCTATTTGAGATATGTAAATTCCTGTGGATTAGGCTTCAGTTGCTTAATTGCCACTCTGTGACATTCCCTGAGCTGTCATTTTCCTTCAGCCAAAATGGGAAAGGGTCCTAGTCACAAATTATGTTTGTTTCCACAGCCTAGCTGTGTTAGGGAAGTGGGGGCAAGCTGCCTTTCCACAGCACTTAACCAGAAAACCCAAGAATGTTCGACTTCAGGGCTCTCTGCTGGAGAGCTCAATGGTGACTGACTGTGTGAGTAGTAATTCTGGTATCCACAGTGCTCCACATGCAGTCACCACTGGGAAAGAGTTTTATAGATTAGATGATATGGAAATTGACATCAGCACTGTTCCTTGTTCCTTGGATGATTAACATTCCAATTAGCAGCTGCTTCTGGCACACACGCAAGAAGGCAGGTTCTTGTCTAAGAAGCCTTAGTTTGCTGAGTTTCCAATGCTCTTCAGAAAATAATCACCCAAAAGTCGTGGCCCACTTTACATGGTTCTTTTGACTTGGCTAGACCCTTGAGAATACAAAATAAAACTCAATCACACGCTGTTTGGTGTCCTTTTCTTAGTGACCATATAAACACCTCTAGATATTTTATGAACTTATATTATTCAGAAATAGCAGAGCAATATTTTTATTCAATGTTTCTCAACACAATTCCTTACTAAGTTCCATACCATTACAAATAACATATGGATTGGTAATGGACATACTTTAATTATCTGCTTTTTGATAAGTAAATAGCTCCTTGAGTGAGATAATGTTCTGTTCAGTGAATCTATTCCTGTGTTACTGAAATGGCTATTAATGTTTGTTTCTTTTATTTTATAAAGAAGGAATGAACCTTAAAATAAAGATATTTGTAATTTAGCTTTATATCTTACATCAAGTCAATATATCATGTATTTGAGGTAGGGAATACCAGGTATTTTGGTAACAAGCCAAGGTAAGGAATAGACACACATGGCTGCTGCTACAAATCTTCATGCTAAATTAAGAGATTGAGAGGGTTGATAAAGAACTCCGAGAAGGGGAAGCAAAGGATTCAATTATAGATTATAGTGTTTATCAAAGTTATTTGAAAATAACTTTTAGAGAAATGAAACAAAGTAAAGATGTCATGACATACTAATGCTGAAATGAAGGTTTAAAATATCAGTATTGGCTAGTCTGATAACTTATGTGTATTAAGGAGGTTGTAAACAATGATTTTCTCTGGGGCACCAGCATATAAATGTATATAATTTATTTGTGTAGGGGGTGAGTGTATGGGTAGAAGGAAGTGCACGGAGGGCAGAAGAAAACTCCCAGAAGTTGGTACTCTCCTCATACCAAGTGGATTCCAGGCATTAAACTCAGGTCCTACGGCATGATGGCAAACATCTTTATCTGTTAAGTCATCTTGCTAGCCCTAAGGTAAAATTTTTCACTTAATGTTCTTTATTTTCTAATGAAGAATGTACAAATATTACATCATTCCCTGTACTTCTCTTTCATCTTTTGATGGTCAGGCCTTTCTCCCTACTCTGTTCAATGCTCTGGGAAGTCAAATGAGACCATCAGGAAAGTTTACAGTGAGAGGGTCATCTACTATCTCCGAGGATATAACTTGGTTTTGTTTTGAGATAAAACTTTTAATCCATCCAGAACATGTCTAATTGTCCTGCTTTGGGATTTAGATTGCTGCGCATTACTCAGTTATGAATTCAGTGATCTTTAATTGGAGCTGAATTTTTTAAATTGAGATTTCAATACTTTATTATTGTTTTTATTTTAAATTGTTTATTCATTTTATATACCAATCACATTACCCTCCTTCCTCCTGTTCCCTTCCACCTTATTCCATCCTACCCCCCAACCACTTCCAAGAATGAGTAAGGTCTCCCACAGGGAGTCAGCAAAGCCTGGCACATCAAGGTAAGGTAGGACTAAACCCCTCCCTGCTGTATCGAGGCTGAGCAAGCATCCCACCCTAAGGAATGAGCTCCAAAAAGCCAGTTCATACACCAGGGATATATCCTGATCACACTACCAGGGGCCCCACAAACAGACCAAGCCATACAACTGTCACCCACATGTAGAGGGTCTAGTTCAGTTTCATGCAGGCTCCCTAGCTGTCTGTCCAGAGTCCATGAGGTCCCATCAGCTTGGGTCAGCTGTCTTTGTGGGTTTCCCCACCACAATCTTGACCTTGCTCATGTAATCCCTCCTCCATCTCTTCCACAGGACTCTAGGAGCTTGGCCCAGTGCTTGACTAGGGATCTCTGCATCTGCTTCAATCAGTTACTGAATGGAGGTTCTATGATGACAATTAGGGTAGTCACCAATCTGATTGTAGGGGAAAGCCAGTTTAGGCACCCTCTCCATTATTGCTAATAGTCCTTGCTGGGGTCATCCTTGTGGACTCCTGGAAATTTCCCTAGGACCAGGGTTCTCCCTAACCCCATAATGGCTCCCTCTATCAAGATATCTCTTTCATTGCACTGGAGCTAAATTTTGATTGGGAGTTAATGACAACTAATATGTTGCCATTAACTATTGTTCCTTTGGTATTTGCACTATACACATTTTTCCCCACTTTTTTTTTCTCAACAAAAATACTTCAAATGTAGTTAAGCAATGTTTTCATATACTTTTCTACCCATGGTTAATATGACTTTAACTGATTTTATATATATTCTGCTCCCAAACAGATCCTCTTATTGGCTTAGCTATACTTCTGTTCATCTAGATGGTTACACCACTGGCTTTTTTTTTTTTTCGTTGACTTTTTTTTTATTCATTTATGACACCTCTCTTTTCCACTATTAAATATGTTTTAACTCTGCTCTCAAATACATTCAGATTTTGACCACTTCCTATATCCATGGATATCATTCTTATATGTGATCTGGGAAGAAGAAGGCAAGTCAGGAGATGCCAGCCTGCCGTCCAGGGAACGGCATGTAATGGCACATAGGTAAAACCACAGAACATGACGCAACATATAGATTAACAAAAATGGGCTGAGTTTAAGTATAAAAGCTAGCCAGTAGTAAGCCTGAGCTAATGGCCAAGCAGTTTTAATCCTCTGCGTGTTTACTTGGGTCTGAGTTGCTGCTGACCAGGTGGGACACAGAAAAACGTTCAGCTACAAATGGCACCAAAATGTGGGCCAAGAGTTTCTACCTGAAACCTGAGAAAGCTTAAAAAAAAAAAAAGATTCTAAAACAGAACTAAGAACAGCTTCCTATACATGTCTCTTAGGCAAACCATGAGCTACAGTATGGTGGGTTTGCAGCAGCGTTTGGGCTTGAGTGCAGCATGGTAGATTCTTGCCACTGTACACAATGGTGTCTGCAAGCCGCTCTGCACACTGTGATGGATTTAGCTTTTGCACGTACAAAAAAAAAAAAAAAGTAGAAGGAGAGGTTTTTGGGCTACTAACTGCTGGATGGAGGCATAGATGCACTGCATCCCAGAGTCTGGCAGTGAGCATGGTTGCCCCAAATCTGGTGGTCAATGTAGTTCCATAGTTCCTCCATGTTGGAAAGCTGAGATTGGTGGAGCCAGTAGCCAAAGCTGCCATTTCAATCCTAGTAATACTGCAGTTTAAAGCAATCAATTCACAATAAAGATTCAAATGAAATAAACCCCAAAGGGTTTACACTGTGTGTAAAAATGTACGTAGGCTTGAAAGAGAGAGAAAAAGGAATATAGACCGTTATATTAAAGAAATAGAAAGTTTTAAAAAATAAATTCTTCAAAGAGAAAGTAAAAGTAATATATAAAAAAAAAAACCAAGCCCTGCAAAGACAGAAATCACACAGAGAGTCTGGATTATATTGTCTTTTGGATTTTTAACTGCAGAAAGACATTTGATTGTAAAGGTTTCTCAGTTAAACCAATATGTATATTTTAAAAGTATCTTGACTTCAAATTTTGGATCTAAGGATAAGTTACTTTGGAAATGATGCTCTGCTTTTGTTTCCACAGGAAGCAAGAGACTATGGATTTGTTCCAGGTTAAGATACATCAGGTTTAACCAGCCAAAACCCCCTGAAAGGTCTCCAATGACATCATGGCCCAGATCATCCAACATCCAAAATCAACTTCAAGGCAATTGCCTCAGCGAATACAGCCTCACAGACTACTCCAGTCAGGACTTGACCATAATTCTAAAATTTTCTTTGTATTCACATAAGAATACAGGATGTAGCCTAGAAAACTATGCCCACATTCCCATAAAATGGATTATAGATATTTATCTTTGTTTAGGTTGTTGGTTACAAATTGTTATTGATCATAGTCAATCTCTTTCTAAAAGAAGAAAGGAGGATATGATATAGGATACAAGTATGATAGGATAAAAGGATGGATTGTTGAACTTACTATTAAAGAACAACTTATTTAAAATGTTTTACATTGGTATAGATTTTAGTTTATTGATACAAATTTAAAGTTAATTTTTTATATTATATGTATATTTCTACTCTTGTTTAAGGTATTATATTTATGTAACTCATTTAGATTGTAATGGATAATTAAGAAATACAGATCAATGTCTATATACATACAGACTGTATAGTCTTCTATGATAGTTAAACTTATATGTTAAGTTTTCTAGGTATATATAGATATAATTCAATGAGAGAAGTGACTGAGAGACTCTAGACCTGTAGACTGAAAAGTGGATGCCCCAACATTGCAGAAGAACTTTGGGTGACTGTCCAGGCAGAAAGCTGTCGCTGTCATTCTAGATTTTTGGAAGTTGTTTACAATGCTCTTCCTGTTTACTTAGGTAATATTATATCATTCTGAGGTCCTTGAAGACTAGATAGTTATAATTTTCCTTGGTTATAATAAAAGATAAAGTAGATATAAAATTTTAGACTCACAAACAGGATAAATAGAATATTTTTAATTTTGACAAATACAAATAGACTAGTTATTATACCTATAATTCTTACTTGATAACAGTTATATTATATGTAATTTTATTATGTTAAGGTTAAAACCTTTCTTTTTAATTAGACATAAAAAGGGAGGTACTGTGGGATGTTCTGTATGCTGTGAATATGTGTTGCTCTGATTGGTTGATAAATAAAATGCTGATTGGGGTGGTGTATCTCAAGTTAAATATAGGCATTTAAAGGAGTCATGGCATCACAGGAAGGGCATTGCTAGTGCCCACATTGTACACATGAAGGTATTGGCCAAGAGTAGCCTATAAGAGCCATGATTTAGCTATGGACATGGTGGTAAATCAAAGGAATGGCAAGTGGGACTCTAGTTACCTATTGCATTTACAGCAGGAGAACTAAGCAATGAGTACTCATAGTCATATCATTACCATATCGACTACTATTCATATAGCTTCCCAGGCTCTGCCCTCTATTAGGGCCTCTGCACTTGATACATTCTATCCATGGAACACTCTGGCACTACTATTAATAGAGATCCTTTCATTAGCTAAGCCTCAGGCTGAACTGAAATCTCCAATCTGGGAAATTTCTCTAGTCATGCTGTGTTGGATGTTCTTTTCCCAATATATTTGTATTTGGGTTTTCATAGTGAACACATTTTCCTTTAGTATAATTACTATTGTAGTTCATATTTTACCATTCATTGTCTGCCCTCCCCCACTATAATATAAGAAGTTTTGTTTTAATTATGACCATAAATTCTAGTAGATTCTTGAAAAACATCTGAACACTAAACTACTTTTAATGAAACCAATATAACTATAGACTTTATACCTCAGAACCTCCTTTCTAAGCTCTTGAATGCTTGGAAAAATTAAAGGGATGCCTTTTCATAGATCTCAGTTAAAATCAGTATCATTTACAGGTTGGAAGGAAAGACAGAGGGAGAAAGGGACCTGTATAGACCATGGAAGATTAAACTATGACCTTTGAATTTCACATTCAGATTTACTTTCAGCTTCTGAAGTAGAGCTGAGTGAAGACAATAAAGTGAGCTTGATGTGTATTCTGCCTGTCTGTTTATGACTCCTATTTTTATCTAAAGACAAATAGATAAATAATAGAAGTCTATGATGTCTCTGAAATAACAGTTCAACTAAAACTCACTATGCAGGCAGCAAAGGATGAATGGCCTTTACAACATGTTTTTATAACATAGTCTTTTCATATAAACAACTGGCAGGGGATTCTTAGGGAATCTTATTAGCCAGGGATTTCAAAGCTACAAAATGGATTGAGTTATATAATTATTTCCCAATTTTGTGCTGGTGGAAGGAAACATCTGTTAACTGTATGTTAATGAACAAGACACTCTGTTCCTTTAGGAACTCAACAAGAGCTCTGAAAAAGCAGGACAGTTTGGTAAATAAGAAAAATTGCTTCCTCAAAGATAACAAATTATGTCTATAAGAAATATTATGAAGATAGCAGTCCCACCCCCCACCCCCCATTGAGAATTGCTATATTTGGATCAAATGAGGAATGAGCAGTTCTGTGATTCAAAGGCTGTCTAGAGCCTTTTGCTTTCTCTCTGCATGGTCAGCAGACAGACTTTTTTCTTGCCTGTAATTCTTTAGCTGGCAGAGAAAACAAACTCAATTAAGGCCCCTAGACCATATCAATAGAGAGAATATCAAAGCCCAAATCTGGTTAATGTAAACTTGAGCTTTCAGGCAAGTAGCTTGAAGCAGGGTCTCTGAGGATGTGGGCCCTCCTCAGCTTACATAAAAACTTGGAGAGAATGACACTGCAATAGACAAGTATGTGAGAATCAACTTCCAGGTTTTTATCTTCACCACACCCCGACTAGTTTTCCAAACAGAGAATAATTAAGGAGCCTTTAAAATGTCTATCTCTTGTAATAATGATCCATCAATGTCACTTTCTTTTCCCTCACATAAAAAATAAATGGACAGAAAAAAGCCACAGGAGATTTGGGTCCTAGTAAGTATGGTGACCATTTTCTTCCTCAAGTCAGAGAAGTTGTCTTGTTGACAAATTCACTCAGTTCCTGACTGGTCAGTTTGGCTTGGAAAACAAGTACCTTATACTCATCTGCCAAGTTTATCTACTTTTTGGAAACTTCTAGAAACCCCCATCTTTCTTCTTTTAAAAATTTGATATAGAATTTATGATTCTTAAAAAAAGATGCATATTTTCTTTTTTGAGAGTTGTAGGACCTAACCAAAAATAAACACAATGCATTATTGTAGTGGATAGCCATCCCAGCATTGGCCTGGAAGTTCCAACCCCCATTGAGGCTTCAGTAATGGTCATGCACACAAGGCGGGGTGGAGGAGGAAGTGGAAGACCCAGGATGAAGAGGAGGTCTCGCCCTTGGTTCTGGGATGCTGGATGCAGGAGGTAGACCGAGCAGAGTTCTCCAGAGAACACCGCCGGACTGCGTGATACCTTGGCCAGACCCTACAACCTATCCCTTCATTTGTAAGTTACCCCACAAAATGAACCTCCCTTTTAACTATGTGGAGTGGCCTTAATAATTTCACCAATATCTGGCTCTCATGTGGGGCAAATTCTAAAGGCCTAGGCGGCTCCCTCCCTCAGCCTCCTCCCTGGCTGGCGGGTACCTAAACCCGCCTGCAAAGTTCCATTTAACCAGGGAATGCCTACGCGGTTCTATTCCTGAAAAGGGGAGCAGCTAGTCCGGTCTCAGTTCCCTAGCTTAGCCCCTAGACCAGCGAAAAACGCTGTGAGTGAGGCTTACCCACTCCTCCCTGAGTGCCGGCTCCCTGCCATCTTGGCTCCTGCCTTCAGCTGCCACCAGCCAAGGTGGCCAGCAGGCCCTGCTTTGGATCTATACCAACGCCTCCTGCTGGCTGAAAAGTGCTACTGCACCACCACCCCCCAAACCACAGAAAGGTAAGCTTACTTCAAGTAAAAGTACTTGATAATTTTACACCTTAAAACTGTCTAACAAATATTGGGTAATTCTTGTAATATGGCTGACAACATTACCTCACTAGAATTTAAAAACCTTTTTGCCTGTATGATGAATGACATTTTCCTGGAAATATATGACCTCCCTAAGACATATCTGGCCTGTACCATTTTGACATTCATTGTAATAATTCACACAGTGTTCAAACACTGGTTTAATAATAAGAACAAAGATGAGTCATTATTGGGACTGATACAGGCTTTAAAAGATAGCAATGAAGGCTTACAGAAAAAGATTCATTCTCTAGATTCTGCTGACCAGGACTTACATAAAAATATTCTCTCTCTGGAATCTGCTAACCAGAATTTACAAAACAAGCTTATACCCAAAATTGCTTTTATTGATAATAAATATGAGTATTTAATGGATAGAACACTAACTCTCCAGAGTGAAGTTGTAGCTACTCAGACACTATATAAGGAAGAAAAATTATCATTACTTGATAAGATAAGGTCCATGGAATCATGTGTTTCAGAAGAACATAAAAACTTCCATGATTCCATGAAAAATCTGGAATCCCTTACTAGAGAGGAGGTTTACTCCCTGGAACAGACCCTAGGTGCTCGTTTACAAGCCCTGGAGGAAAATCTCAATAAATATAACAAGGGACCTAATAAGCAGAAGGGAAAGACCATACAGGTTGTAACATCTCCAAATAGCTGTCATACAATGGCTTATCCTGTTATCATCCATGAGAAGCCAGCAGATGACACATACCCTGAGCCATATACAACATATACATTACAACCAATTTCAACAAGGGACTTCAAAAATATAAAGGGAGCAGTAGTTACATATGGGATACACTCCACATATGTAAAAGAGATGTTAAATTTGTGGTCTACCTCACATAGAATCATTCCAGATGACTGGCATCAGTTAATTTCAGCTGTTCTAGAATATAGCCAGCAGTTACAGTGGAAAAGCTGGTTGAGAGAAGAGGCAAGAAATTTAGAACAACAAGGTAAACAGAGGTTTTGAGATCTCCCAAGATCAAATACTTGGTGAGGGATGATTCACTGACGGGAATGTACAAGCCATTTATGATGAGCATACAACATCCCTATGCTGTACAGCAGCTCTAAATGCTTGGGAAAAAAATTTCAGAACCTGGAAAAGCAACTGAGGTATACACAAAGATATTTCAGGGACCACACAAACCCTTCACTGATTTTTTACAAAGGCTGAACACAGCTATAACAAAAGCTGTATCAGATAAAGAATTAAGAAAAGTATTAACTGAGTCCTTGGCATTCAACAATGCTAATGCAGAATGCAAAAGAATACTTACACCATTAAAGATCAGATCAGCTCCTTTGGAAGAATGGATTCAGTATACTAATAGTGCTGAATGTCTGAACTACAGTAATGAGGCTTGGATAGGACAGACAAATCCCAGAGGTGAAAGAAGACCCCATGGTACCAAATGTTTTAAATGTGGTACACCAGGTCATATAAGAAAAAACTGTACATGGGGTAATCTTAGAAGTAATACTCCTTCTAGGAATAGCCTAAACAGGAGACCCCAACCACCTCCTGGATTATGTAGAAGATGTGGCAAAGGTGACATTGGACCAGTGAGTGAAGATCAAAATAGATATACGAGGCAACCCTTTACTGGTGGGAATTGCCTCAGGGGGCCTCTTGTAGGCCCCCAAATCAAACATGGTAAGAACATTCCCAGCCACTGTGGAAGACATTCCTCTCCAGGACAACTGAATAAACCAATGCCTAATGTAAAAACCAATACTGCAATGGATGATAAAACAGGTTTGATAGATGAATCACAGTTTACAAAGAACATAATAAAACAAATATTTTGGCAGACTTCCATAAATGAACAAAGACCAAAGCTTAGAATTCGAATTAATGGCTTGGTTCTAGAGGGCCTGGTAGACATAAGTGCGGATGTGACTATAAGTACACCAAAATCATGGCATCCAAATTGGCCTCTTCAAAAGGTAGATGTCCAACTTTTAGGAATTGGCACCCTATCTCAGATAAAACAGAGTTCGAGATGGGTTGAATGCATAGGGCCAGAAGGACAGAGAGGAAGCCTGAAGCCATATGTAGCAAATGTAGCAGTAAATCTATGGGGCCGAGATCTGTTACAACAGTGGAATACCCAGATTAAAATTCCTACACTCTCAGAAAAGGAATACAGGCCAATGCATGTTTCTAGGAATAATATCATACCATGCTATAAAAAACAGTCACCAACCATTCTTGCTCTACACAAACAGAGTACAACTGCTGTTGAACTCTCAGAAGTACCAACTACCTTACCTTTAAAATGGCTAACTAGTAAACCTGTCTGGGTTGGACAGTGGCCTTTGACAAAAGAGAAGCTACAAGCTTTAGAACAGCTGGTTCAAGAGCAGTTAAATGCTCAACACATTGAAGAATCTACCAGCCCTTGGAATTCTCCTGTATTTGTTATTTAAAAAAAAGTCTAGTAATTGGAGAATGCTGACAGATCTGAGAGCTATTAATAAAGTAATTCAGCCAATGGGCTCCCTACAGACTGGGATGCCCTTGCCCTCTCTGCTACCCAAAGAATGGCCTATAATAGTTATTGAATTAAAAGACTGTTTCTTTACCATACACTTACAAGAAAATGATAGAGAAAAATTTGCCTTCACAGTTCCTAATTATAACAATTCTCAGCCAGTCAAGATATATCAATGGAAGGTCCTCCCACAGGGAATGTTAAACAGGCCTACCTTATGCCAATACTTTGTGCAAAAACCATTGGAGATAATTCGTATAAAGTTTCCACAATCCATAATTTATCACTATATGGATGATATCCTATTAGCTGATCCAAAGGTAGACACATTAGAAAGCATGTTTGAAGAAGTAAAAAATGTTTTGCTTCGCTGGGGACTGCAAATTGCTCCTGAAAAAATACAAAGAGGAGATTCTATTAATTACTTAGGATATAAGATAGAGTTACAAAAAATTAGACCCCAAAAGGTACAACTGAGGAGAGATTGATTAAAGACTCTTAATGATTTTCAAAAGTTGTTAGGAAGCATTTCCAACTTATTGGGTATCATGGGAATACCCAAAGATGGACTACAAAATTTGGCTAATTCTCTAGAAGGGGACAAAGAATTAAATAGTCCAAGAGAATTATCAGCCGAAGCTGAGAAGGAATTGGCTCTAGTAGAAAAGACAATTCAAGAAGCACATGTGGATCGTGTATATCCAGAACTTAAATGCATTCTTGTCATATTCCCCTCCAGACATTCCCTCACAGGTATTTTGATGCAGAGGGAAGATATTATATTGGAATGGATATTCCTACCACATAAACCAAATAAGAAATTCAAGACTTATATAGAAAAGATCTCTGATTTGATTCAAAAAGGTAAATGAAGACTTCGTCAGTTGACAGGAATGGACCCAGCACAAATTGTAGTACCTTTAACTAATGAGGAAATTTCATCACTATGGGAAGATAATGAATACTGGCAGAGAGCCTGCAGTAACTTTTTGGGAGAGATTAACAACCATTATCCCAAAAGCAAGAGGATAGAATTCATAAAGAAGACTGAATGGGTCCTTCCTCACATTGTTCGACACATGCCAATTTCTGGAGTCCTCACATTCTATACTGATGCAAATAAATCAGGGAAAGCAGGATACAAATCAGGAGACTTAAGTAAAGTGGCACAAAGTCTATACAGCTCTGTACAAAAGGCAGAACTGTATGCCGTTCTTATGGTACTGATGGACTTCACAGAACCCCTCAATATAGTCACTGACTCGCAATATGCAGAGAGAGTTGCTTTACATATTGAAACTGCTGAATTTATTCCTGATAATACAGAATTAACTTCATTATTCATACAATTGCAGGAAATCATCAGAAAAAGGGAACATCCTATATATATATAACACATATCAGATCCCATACAGGTCTGCCAGGACCTCTAGCACAAGGTAATGATGAGATTGATCAGTTACTAATAGGTAATGTGATAGAAGCCTCAGAATTTCATAAGAAACACCATGTAAATAGCAAAGGTTTGAAGAAGGATTTCTCCATTACTTGGCAACAAGCTAAGGATATTGTGAAAAAATGTCCTACTTGTTCCTTCTATAACCAAACTCCATTACCTGCAGGGAGCAATCCAAAAGGTATACAAAGAAATGAAATTTGGCAGATGGATGTGTTTCATTTTGCAGAATTTGGAAGATTAAAGTATGTACACCATACCATTGACACCTATTCAGGATTTCAGTGTGCAACTCCTATGAGTTCTCAAAAGGCTGATTCTGTGATTACACACCTATTAGAAGTTATGGCCATCATGGGAATACCTGCACAAATTCAGACAGATAATGCCCCAGCATATGTCTCCAATAAAATGAGATAGTTCTTTGCTTATTACAATATAAAGCATGTTACAGGTATACCACACAATCCCACAGGACAAGCAGTCATAGAAAGATCCAATCAAACTTTAAAGGATATGCTAAATAAACAGCAACAGGTAACAATGACTCCTAGAAATAGATTGCATGCTGCTTTATTAACCTTGAATTTTCTCAATGCTGATGAGATAGGAACAACAGTTGCGGAGAGACATTGGACGACAGACAAAACTCCTGAGCTAAACCAACCGGTTTATTTCAAAGATGTATTGACCTCAGAATGGAAACCTGGATATGTCCTACATTGGGGAAGGGGTTTTGCTTTTGTTTCCACAGGAGAAGAAAAGCTATGGATACCAACAAAATTAATAAAAATTCAATTTGAACAGGAGAAACCCCTTGATGAGGAGAAGTAAAAGATCATCCACCAATGTGACATCTCTTCAGGTTGTAAGAAAAATTTAGCAATCAAAGGTTGGGGTAGGGTTCTGTTTTTGTCTTTCCAGGATAATGGAAATACCCATCTTCCAGAAATCATAAGGCCTTGGATATCTGGATGTTTACAGCAGAAAGAAAGAATCTATTGGTACCAATCTACACAGGGTAAGATATCACTGTCTAACATCTATATCTCTATCAATCTAGAATAGTTGTGGTTCCAATTCAATTAATAACCAAGCTGTCTTTGAGATGGAATTGGCTCACTCCTTCTCTAAACCAAGCATATTGATAAAAGAAAAGGTTGAGAGATTCTTCAGTCCATATCAGAAGCCCTCTGATCCTT